>NW_028255256.1:0-112169 GCF_964263255.1 Lissotriton vulgaris
GAATGGGAGTTGTTGTGATATATATATATATTCACTGAAAAAACCATAGGTTATAGACCATATATAGTTAGGAATTCGCATTTACAAAACCTTATTTTACTCACACAAAACCATTGAAATTCCATATATAGTTAGTTGCACTAACTATATATCGCGCACCCGCAATCCACTGCTGATGATGTCACATATTACATCATTCATGACATGGTCAGTGACATCACTGATGACATCACTGATGACATCTCAAATGACATCACTGATGACATCTCAAATGACATCACTGATGACATCACTGATGACATCTCATTTGACATTACTGATCACATCACTGATGATGATATCATTCATGTGATAATACGATGAACCTCTTCAGACTCTAATATAACCTTAGATACAATCAGTGTAAACAGACACTCACAGACTGTCACTCATCCATGGAGTTACTCACACACCTAGTCAGTCATGCAAAGAATCAATCACACCTCCATTTCCTCAACTATACAGTTATACAAACTTTACTTATTCAAACATATACTAACACATATTTACTCTCTTATACAATCCCTGATACAAGTTCACAATGATCCATACAGCCACTCACACATTCACTGGCTCTTATGCACAGTTATTTTTATATGTCAACTTTCACATGTACTGTGTTTTACATATGTACTTACTTTGACATGTAGCACTGAGATATCCATTCACTCACCAATACACTCATGCACACAGTCAACCGCCCATACAGCTGTTTCCACATGCACTTTTGAAACCATACATCTAGTGAATCAACTGCTCACACATCTATGCACAGAGTCATACACCTCCCAGCCACCCACACACACACTCAGTCTCCCATACAAATACTTGGGCAACCAATCAATAACCCATATAGTTACTCATATAGCTACTTATCAACACATGCAACAGTTTACAGAACAACAGACATAATGATGCACAAATTAAGACAGTTTAGTCACTAACCCATGCACTCAGTGAGACACATTTAATCACTCACTCATACAGTCAGTCATGCACCTACTAAATCCTTCATCCAGACACTTATACATCCACTCATTCTTCAATATGTAAGACATATTTTAACTTTACAGAAACATACAGTCACTGGATGTTGTCATCAGTGATGTCATCAGTGATGTCATTTGAGATGTCATCAGTGATGTCATCAGTGATGTCACTGACCATGTCATGAATGATGTAATATGTGACATCATCAGCAGTGGATTGCGGGTGCGCGATATATAGTTAGTGCAACTAACTATATATGGAATTTCAATGGTTTTGTGTGAGTAAAATAAGGTTTTGTAAATGCGAATTCCTAACTATATATGGTCTATAACCTATGGTTTTTTCAGTGAATTTTCAAGGTTTTGTAAATGCTAATTCCTAACTATATATGGTCTATAACCTATGGTTTTTTCAGTGAATTTTCAAGGTTTTGTAAATGCTAATTCCTAACTATATATGGTCTATAACCTATGGTTTTTTCAGTGAATATATATATACATACATATATAAACATATATCATCTGTATATCTATATAAATACAAACATAAATGCATGCATACATATACTTATATGCATACAGATGCATGTTATTTACATGAAAGTTGAAAAAACACTAATAAAAGCAAAGCTAAAAAGCCACCTCATTACAAACAGAATGGCTTTAACTTAAACGAGGGCGAGATCTATTGCATTTTCAATGCTTGTTTACTTTGGTTCCATCAAGAAGGCATTCGGATGTGTCACACATTTGCCATAAATTCTGAATGTTAGCACTCTAGTTGCACATTAGATCACTGTAGTAAAGCTACTGCTCACCAGGGACGTCTGCTGCTGGTATTCAAAGTGCATGTTTCAGTCTGCATGTCAGAATTTTTTAATGAAATAGAAGAGGATTTGAGAAGTCACTCAAAATGTGCCCTAATTTTTCATTCTGCAGCACTAATCATACTTTCTATGGCAAAATATACCCCCTCATGTTGTTTCTTTTTAAATTAAATGTTTTAAGAGTTACCACTTTATTCCAATCAAGATGGCTTCAGGTGTGCCATACCTTTGTAATAAGTAGGACTGTTAGCGCTCTAGTTGGTCTTTAGAACACTTTAGGAGGCTGCAGTAGAACACAAAGGAATCAACTGACAGTCTCTGTCCTTGTTGGATGTACATGTTTTACTGAGAATGTCAGACTTCATTTTCACATGACTGAGAAAGATAATGTGAATTTACAGAAAATATGCTTTCAGTTTAGCTTATAGATCCCCTTCCAAACCACTGTGGGAAAATCATGAGATATTAGTTTTCTTTCAAACAATATTCATGATATCACAGCAGAAGGTTTTTTCACATGGTAAAATCACCTTAGAACCCACCACAATTCCTAAAACGAGTATGGTACCATCAACAAATGATTTATAATGTAACTAAAGTCCTAAAACCCTCTATTAACTACAATGCTTTTTAATGAGGTGCCATCATGTATATTGGTCCCAAGATGGCTGCCAACACTTCTTGGATGAAGTGCTGACAGCCAATCAGATCAGATGTGTGGTTAGGCTCCGCCCAGATATATATCTTTTTTTGAACCTAAATTACTCAAAATCCACTGGAGCACATATATTGAGACCTAGCAAAGGCACATCGGGCTAACAGTCCCTACAATTTTGCCAAGTTTCGTGCAAATCCATTCAGCCGTTCGAGCTAAAAGTGAAGCCAACCGCCCTATGGAAATTAACATGGGAAAAACGTGTTTTGGGACCCCCCTTTTTTCTCAGCCCCCCCTTGATGAAACCCCCCCAAATTGTCAGGGGCTGCTCAGAAACAAAATGTTCCATTTTCCTGAAAATTTCAGCCAATTCCGTCCACAAACGCCAAAGTTATTAGACATAGAATTTTCAAAAATCCCATAGAGAAAAAATCCTAACTATATATACCTACCGGCGACCGCCAGTAGGTAATATATATATATATATATATATATATATATATATTCACTGAAAAAACCATAGGTTTCACACCAGTTATAGTTAGGAATTAGCATTTAAAAAACCTATTAAATTCACTAAAAAAAACATAGGTTTCACATCAGTTATAGTTAGCTGGAAATTTTACTGTCATAAAACCATTGAAATTCCACGTTATAGTTAGTTGGACTCACTATAACTTGCGCGTGTAATGCACTGCTGATGACGTCACATATTACATCACTCATGACATGGCCAGTGACATCACTCATGACATCACTGATGACACCATCCAGTGAATGTGTGTCTTTCTGAAAATAAATATTTTTTTTATATATGTATTTGTAAAGGACGATGGAAGAATAAATGGTTAAATAAGTGTGTAAATGGATGTTTTTAAAAAAAAGAATTCATTGGTTAACTGCCTTATTAAGTGTATTTTAGTGAATACATATATTAGCAAGTAACTTTTAAATATTGTAATATATGTATCAGGGTTTCACTTTGTGTATAAGTGGCTGCATGGGTTGGTGACTGACTCACTGTTTGTATGTGTTTTGAAGACAGCATATGTGTCGGAATGTATGGGTGGATGAGTGTGTATATGTATGTGTTAGTAAGTGAATGACTGTCTCACTAGTGTCTTTATCAGTAACTACATATGTTTTAATCTAGTATATGTGAGTATTGATGTATATAAGTGAGTATATGTGAGAGTGTGAGATTGAAAGAGTTCTTGTTTTAATAAGTATGTGTTTCTATAAGTGATTGTTTAAGAGAGTAAGTATGTGTAAGTTTCCTTAGAAGTAAGGTTGTAGTGTGTGTATACTTGTATATGCAAATAAATGGATGTTTATTAGTTTATTTGCATATGTGAGTATATGTGTGAGTAACTTTTTGATGACTGTCGGTGTGTAACAGGATGAATAGGTGTATCACTACATATGATGAGTGAGTATATGTATGAGTGACTATATGGAACTGTTGATGAATGTGTAAATGTGTATATAGATGGTGGAATTATTGAATTGGTTGTTGTAACTGGTATGGGTATCTCCATTTTTTAAAATGTTTTAATTTATATTTTTCAATATGTTTTTCATGGGTTACATTACAGTGAAAGGAGGTCTGTCACTCTGTCACAAGGATGATGTCATCAGTGATGTCATGAGTGATGTCACTGACCATGTCATGAGTGATGTAATATGTGACGTCATCAGCAGTGCATTACACGCGCAAGTTATAGTGAGTCCAACTAACTATAACGTGGAATTTCAATGGTTTTATGACAGTAACATTTCCAGCTAACTATAACTGATGTGAAACCTATGGATTTTTTAGTGAATTTAATAGGTTTTTTAAATGCTAATTCCTTACTATAACTGGTGTGAAACCTATGGTTTTTTCAGTGAATTTCAAAGGTTTTGTAAATGCTAATTCCTAAATTTAACTGGTGTGAAACCTATGGTTTTTTCAGTGAATTTTATAGTTTTTTTTAATACTAATTCCTAACTATAAATCTCACTTTATAAGTAAGACTGTTAGCGCTCTAGTTGTTTAGAACACTCTGGTACATTCTGTCATTGGGCTACAGTTTGGCTACATCTGGCTGATATTTGGGATATTTTTTTTTGTCTCTGGTGGCCATCTTTGGGCTACATTGGGCTGCATTGGGCTACATTTGTGCTACATTTTGGCTCTAACATATATTAAGCCCAATGTAGCACAATACATATTTTTCAAAAGTTAATTTTTTTAAAAACCACTTCAGAATAGGGCTACCTGTCCCTACAATTTTCCCTTTTTTTTAAAATTTTTTTTTTTTGGAGCGCGCCCCGGGGAGCGCCCTGGAGAGCGTACTTCTATAAAGCGCCCCGGGGCGCGCTCCGGGGAGCGTCCCGTGAGCACCAATATCGCAAACGAAAACATGATCGTGACGTATCGCGTATCCGCGTACGCGTGATACGCACGGCGTAAGCGCACCCGGAAGTACTCGAGCGAATACGATCGCGCAACGTAAACATCCGACGCGCTCACGCTACGCGACCCGGAGCGCTCCCCCGGGCGCGCCCCGGGGCGCGTAGCGTAAGCGCGTCGGTCATGTGACCTGAAAATAACACTTTTCATTGGTTCATAACAGTTTTGGTTTCATAATGATGAAGCCCCTGTCTTGTGACCTGAAAATAACACTTCTCATTGGTTCAGGACAGTTTTTTTTTCCAAATGATGAAAGACCCCACCTTTATTCCTTATTCTGACTTTGTACTTTGACTGAGGAAGACCTGTTTGTACATCTCTGTACTTTTTTAATCTTAATAATGGCTTCAGTAGCAGCAGCAGCTGGTGCATCTGCCCCACCACCACCAACAGGACCAGCTCCAGTTTATATTGGTGGTCAAGAAGAGGAGGAGGAGGAAGAGGAAGAGGAGGAGGGGAGGAGAAGATGGCTTCCTGAAGAAAATACCCCATACAAGCCCAAGCCACACATTGTATGGGAGTTTTTTTCAATCCCAGAGGGGAAGAAAAAAGTCAATGCGGCCAAGGTAACTTGCCTAATCTGCAATGAAGAACTTTCAAGGGGTAACCCAAACAAAAAATATTCATTTGGTAACTATACCATGATTCGTCATATGACCAGAAAGCACCCTAACAACTATTCTCGTGCAGAGCTCAGGGAACTGGTCAGTAACCTTCCCCATTCTTCAAGGACCACCGCCCAAAGAAACAAACCCTCTTCATCAGGACCAGAAACATCAGAGATGATGCCTTGTATTCAGCCAAGATTTTTTGATTTTAAAATCACTTGTACTGCATGTGGCAAGCTTATCGCCTATGGTGAACAGAGCGTAAAGCTAATTGTCCTTGCAGGTGACAACCACAAGTGCCCCAAAAATAACTAATGTTTGGGTTTTTTGTTTTTTTGCTCCAGTTGAGCCAGTTTCAATTCCCTTTTTTTTGTTTCTCCCCCTAAAAAAATACAAAAAAAATATAAAACTGTTTTGAAAAGACAAAAAAAGTACAAAATGTTCAAAAAACACAAAAAAATATAAAACAACAAAAAGAAGAAAAAAAAAGTTCTTTTTAGAACTACCTCCAATTTCTAAAATATGGCTTTCTTTTTTAAAAACTCTATCATTCTTTTTTCCTCATAGTGCGCTCCCCGGTACGCGCACCGGGGAGCGCACCGAGCGCTCCCCCCGCGCAAAACAAAAAAAATATATATTTTAAATGCCCCGCTGGTCCCTTTTATTGCCCCCACATCAAACCTAGGGGGTCAGAGGGGGTTTAGCCCTGACGCCTTATGTTCATTTCCCCCTTTGTTTTAGCCACCTCTTGTGTCTCGATTTTACCGAGACACAAGATGGCGGCCGCTCCGGACTGTTTCGAATGTTTACAGACACCCGAGAACCAATCAGCTTTCCGTGCGCACCTCACGTGGCGCGCCCGGAGCGCTCCCTGGGGCGCGTACCGGGGCGCGCCTATAGATATATATATTTTTTGGGACCTAAATTACTCAAAATCTACTGGGGCACATATCTTGAGACATAGCAAAGGCACATCGGGCTACCAGTCCCGACAATTTTGCCAAGTTTGGTGTAAATCCATTCAGCCGTTCGGGCTAAAAGTGAAATCGACCGCCCTATGGAAATTAACATGGGGAAAACGTGTTTTGGGATCCCCCTTTTATCTCGGCCCCCACTTGACGTATCCCCCCCAAACTTTAAGGGAAGGACCGGAGCTCAAGGAGGCCATTTTCAGGAAATTTTCAGACAGATTCGTCAACCGGTGCCAAAGTTATTCCAAATAGAATTTTGAGAATTAACATTGAAAAAAAATCCTAACTATAACTACCTCCTGGCGACCGCCAGTAGGTAATATATATATATTTTTATATATATATATATATATATATATATATATATATATATATATATATATTTTGAAGCTCCTTAGTCCCACCAGTGATCTCGGGGCACTCGTCGGCGGGTGCTGTAGCGCGCTGGTAGCCGCGTTAGATATAGGGGCTCGATGATAAGTTTTCGTTTGTGAAAAAAGATATAAGCCCTCCGGGTAGAAAACAGGATTTTATTTCGCCAGCAACAGCGGTGAAAGAGACATACTCGTTTCAGACAGTGTCCTTCTTCAGTGTCTACAGTCTATTGCGCGCGGCTCTTTTTGTCCACGTCCTCTCTGTCATCAAAAGAGAAGACGGACACGGAGTCTCATTACTGTTAAACATATGAGCGATGGTAAAGTGTGGCCGCCATTATTCAACAGCTAGTTACACATGAATAGCTTACAATCAAACAAAATACATGAAATGCATTATTCACAAGGCTGTTACCACTGCCAGTTGAAAAAACAATCTTTCCGTGTATCGGCATGTCACTGGCATCATTACCAAATAAACGCTCAATAAGGCACCAATTGTATCCACTGTGCGAAATACAGGTAGTGGAGTGTGATCAAGCCGTGTATCGGCATAATCCTGATGTAGCTCACAATTAAATATACTGAAAGAAAATAATACAATGCAAAATATATATGTATCTCCATCCGAAGATATGGAACATCATCCTCATATATTATTGCTAAGTTCAAACTGGAGATAGCGTCCTAATTCTAACGAGATAATGTTAAATTAGTGATCAAATACTTTGATATGTTTAGAAAAAGACAACTTCTGGTTTCATAATATTGACAGTTCTTTAGACAGATGGTTATATGACAGCCTAAAGTGCAAAAGATCATAAGCTTAAGAGTGGGCTTGTATATAGAAGGCCTGTTATGGATACCGTACATGAAAGGTGAAAGGTGAAATTATTTCCCTAGGTGCACTGTAAGTTCTTCTCCTAAGTTCAATCCTGTCGGGCTCTTAGTCTGTAGGTCTATAACGAGACTCGAGTCTCCTAAGGCGGAGTAATCTATCACCACCCCTCGGATTCTGTGGTATGTGATCAATCCCAAAATAGTGCAACAGCTCCCTATTGCTACCATGCATTTTGGCAAAGTGCCGAGCCACCGGATAAGTTATATCCTTATTGGTGATGGCTCGTTGGTATTCCAATATTCTCAGTTTTACATTATTGATGGTACTCCCAATGTATTTTAATCTGCAGGGGCAGGCCAGACAGTACACCACATAGGGTGTTGTGCATGTAATAAATTTACTGATCGTTTTGGGTCTCCTTAGGCCTGGGACGTCATAAGTTATTATACGTCTGCTGTTTTCACATGCCCGGCATTTGCCACAAGGATAGAATCCCCTCATGTCTCTCAAGGTACCACTCATTTTAGGTTTAACAGGCATTAGATGGCTCTGGACAAGACTATCTTTTATGGATTTGAGCTTTCTGAAAGTGAGCAATGGCTTAACTGGAACATCCATACCTATGATGGGATCGGTACGCAATATATGCCAGTTTTTTGTTAGTATATTTCTCAATTTATTTGCCTCGTCTGAGTAAGTAGTGATCATACGGAATTTATTAGATAACTCAGAATGGTCACTTTTCTTAATAGTCTGCTCTAGAAGATGTCTTCTGGGAATTTTTAGTACTCTTCTGAGAGTCTTGTCCAGAAGTGCTTGCTCATAGCCCCTGGTGTGAAATCTAACAATGCAATCATGAGCTGCTGTGAGAAACTCAGATTCCAGAGAGCAATTACGCCTCAATCTAAGCAGTTCGCCAAAGGGGATGCTGCGGATCAGGCAGGGTGGATGGCTACTCCCTGCATGTAGGATACTATTACCTTTTTTCACGAACGAAAACTGATCATCGAGCCCCTATATATATATATATATATATATATATATATATTCACAGAAAAAACCATAGGTTATAGACCATATATAGTTAGGAATTTGCATTTACAAAACCTTGAAAATTCACTGAAAAAACCATAGGTTATAGACCATATATAGTTAGGGATTTGCATTTACAAAACCTTATTTTACTCGCATAAAACCATTGAAATTCCATATATAGTTAGTTGCGCTAACTATATATCGCGCACCCGCAATCCACTGCTGATGATGTCACATATTACATCATTCATGACATGGTCAGTGACATCACTGATGACATCACTGATGACATCTCAAATGACATCACTGTCTCAAATGACATCACTGATGACATCACTGATGACATCTCATTTGACATTACTGATCACATCACTGATGATATCATTCATGTGATAATACGATGAACCTCTTCAGACTCTAATATAACCTTAGATACAATCAGTGTAAACAGACACTCACAGACTGTCACTCATCCATGCAGTTACTCACACACCTAGTCAGTCATGCAAAGAATCAATCACACCTCCATTTCCTCAACTATACAGTTATACAAACTTTACTTATTCAAACATATACGAACACATATTTACTCTCTTGTACAATCCCTGATACAAGTTCACAATGATCCATACAGCCACTCACACATTCACTGGCTCTTATGCACAGTTATTTATATATGTCAACTCTCACATGTACTGTGTTTTACATATGTACTTACTTTGACATGTAGCACTGAGATATCCATTCACTCACCAATACACTCATGCACACAGTCAACCGCCCATACAGCTGTTTCCACATGCACTTTTGAAACCATACATCTAGTGAATCAACTGCTCACACATCTATGGACAGAGTCATACACCTCCCAGCCACCCACACACACACTCAGTCTCCCATACAAATACTTGGGCAACCAATCAATAACTCATATAGCTACTTATCAACACATGCAACAGTTTACAGAACAACAGACATAATGATGCACAAATTAAGACAGTTTAGTCACTAACCCATGCACTCAGTGAGACATATTTAATCACTCACTCATACAGTCAGTCATGCACCTACTAAATCCTTCATCCAGACACTTATACATCCACTCATTCTTCAATATGTAAGACATATTTACACTTTACAGAAACATACAGTCACTGGATGTTGTCATCAGTGATGTCATCAGTGATGTCACTGACCATGTCATGAATGATGTAATATGTGACATCATCAGCAGTGGATTGCGGGTGCGCGATATATAGTTAGCGCAACTAACTATATATGGAATTTCAATGGTTTTATGCGAGTAAAATAAGGTTTTGTAAATGCAAATCCCTAACTATATATGGTCTATAACCTATGGTTTTTTCAGTGAATTTTCAAGGTTTTGTAAATGCAAATTCCTAACTATATATGGTCTATAACCTATGGTTTTTTCTGTGAATTTCATTGGTTTTTTAAAAGCTAACATCTGTAGCTGTAAAATGTATTCTTCTTTAAATCTTAAAATATATTTTAGATGTTTATTAATAATTTTTTTTTTTATATTTTTTTTCTTCGCTTCTAGTTCGCGAACCGGGAAGCTTTCCGTTAGCTCATCTTGATGCCGCGACCTAGTCCGCGAACCGGTCAACGTTACGTTAGCGGAACTGTGACGCGTCGCGGAAGCGCGACGTATCACGTTGTCGCGTAATGCGTCTAATGACGCGCTGCGTTAGCGCTCCCGGAAGTGCTCCGGACCGCGAACCGGAAGCGATCCGGGACGCGGCGCGCACCGCGTAACGTAAGCGGAACAGGTCATGTGACTTGTTTATCAAACTTTTCATTGGTTCATTTCACTTTTGGTTTCCAAATGATGTATGACTAGGTCATGTGACCTAAAAATAACACTTTTCATTGGTTCAGAACTTTTGCTTTTCCCAAATCATGTAAACCCCTCCTTCTTTCCTCACTCTGACTTTCATCTTGGTGAGAGAAAGACCATTTACCTGGAGTTCAACAATGGCTTCCATACTTGCTGCAGCTGGTGCACCCCCACCACCACCTCCACCTCCTCATAAGAAGAGAGGACCACCAAGTCAATTTACCTCCAACAGAGAGGAGGAAGAGGAGGAAGAAGAAGAAGAGGATAGAGATCAACCACAATTTATCCCGGAGTTGCCCCGTGTTTCTAAGAGAAAAACAAGTTTCATCTGGCAGTTTTTTTCCATCCCTCCAGGGGAGAAGAAGGTGAATGCTAAATATGCCACCTGCCTCATCTGTGATTACAGATTGTCTAGAGGCACAGAGAAAAAATATAGTATGGGCAACTATACTATGCATCGACATATGACCAGGTGGCATCCCTTAAACTACAGCCGGGCTGAGTTAAGGGACCTACAAGACAATCCCCCGACAACTCCTGTGGCCAGATCTACCTCAACAATGTCTTTGACAGGAAGAGAGGCACAGGAAACTGTGCCAAACATTCAGCCAAATTTTAAACATATGAAGTTCACCTGTATATACTGTGGTGCAATGCTTTCGTATGGGAACATGAGTGTCAACTTGATAAATATGGTGTTCGAAAACCATAAGTGCCCTAATGCACCCAAGCAGTAATTTTTTTTTTGCTCCTGTTGAGCCCTTTTCAATTCCTGTTTTTTTGTTGTTTCCCCTCCGTAAAAAACACAAAAAAACCATAAAACTGTTCTAAAAATACAAAAAAATCAAAAAATGTTCAGAAAAAAAAATAAATAAATAAAACAACAAAAACAAAAAAAAAAAGTTCTTTTCAGAACTACCTCCCCTTTCAAATAAAATTGCTAGAATGTTTATCACTCTGGCAAGCTCTATTTCTTTTGGTTCGCTTCAAGTTCGCTGACCGGTTCGCGAACTGGAAGCGAACCAAAAAAATATTTTTTTTAAAAAAAGAAGAGTTAGTATAAGGGAAGTAAACAGAGAATAATGTAAAAAGAAAGACAGCTATAGAGAGTAAATGAGAGATAGTGTCAGTGACATCATCAGCAGTGCATTGCGGGTAAAAAGAGTAGAAAACATTTACCTTATAATTCTTGTTACCTTTTTAAAATATTTTTTCATACTTTCAATCTGTAAAACAGAGAACAAACATTTCCAAAAATATTAAAACATGTATTTAAAAATTAGAAAAGACAAGGGAAAAGGTTCAAGAACAAACAGTTTTTCAACAACTTTGACATTTACAGAAGTCTCTGCTTCTCTACGTCCCCTACACAATCCTAAAAATATATATTTTAAAGAAACTGTATCTTGATGTTGATGAACTGAGGCCTATTTTGGAACATGGTGCTTTTTTTGCACTGCTAATGTCTCACAATAGTGATGCAATTGCAGCGCAAAAAAGATGTAAAGCCATCATAAAATTGTGTCTAACATTTTAAATGATTGTTTCAGGATGCAAATAAGATGTGTGCTTTCAACAGCTTTCTTTGAGGTGAGGCCTATTCATTTTTTTTTAAAAAAAAACAGTACCCAGAAGTACAGCACTGTAAGCATTAAAATTGACACTTACAGAAGACTCAGTTTCTCCATATCTACTTCACATTTCTAAATGTATATCATAAGTACAAAAAGCAAAACATTAATTATACATGTTAAATGGTTTATTTTTGCTGTTCTCAGAATGTATCAAATTTCACTTAAATCAGTGACTTGAAGGTATTCATCATGTAACAGCGGGGAAAAAAACACAATCAAAATGATTGTGTTTAAAAAACCCATTCAACATAAGAAATCTGAATTCAAAACTCCTTAAAATTAACTTACTTTCAATGACGTCGAAGGATGTCCTATGAACAGCGTCCACTGTGTTGTGCTATAAATATTGTCAGCCCGCCACTTTCTGAAAGAAAACCTCCAACGATTCGAAAAATATGCTACATACAAGAAAAGACTTCTCACATTCTACCACATGTTTCCACTTGGCCAAATCATGTTGCAGCTATTCACAAGTCTTGTAATTCTTCCAATCAAATCCCGTCATTTTCTATATTCGCAACTTTCAAAAAGAAAACATTTAAGATAATTTTCACAATCCTGGACTACTAATATCTTACCCTTCTTTGTCACTCATGTTCTCCTTTTCCTATGACACTGATACTGCTTACTATGAAGCAGACTTACTTGCATCAGGTTTATATAGTCGGATTTTACAAAATAACATTATAATTAAAAGTTTTGGACCAATAATCTAGACAGCATTGCAGACTTACATTCCCTCAACTTGATGAACCTTTTCCAATTCTTCACAGGAAATCTCGAGATTCTTTCTTTAAAATTTTGGTTTTAAAAACACCAGGTAAGAATTTTTAAGGTCAAACGGCAATTTTTTTTTGAAACTTACAACGGAATCATTGCAGAATGACCAGCCGTTTCGAGACTTTAAATAAGCTGTATAATGTCCTGAAGTTGTTGAAGGACCATCGTGATAGATAATTGCTACAGTTACAAAAGTCCTTCCTGATATTGAAAGCTGAGAAGCCACAAATTTTTTTATTAAAGTTGACAATTTTGATCCATCAGGCCTACATCGTTGCATCATTAAAATGACATACTGGCCATATCTACGTATAAGTAATGTTGACATCATTTCAGATTTACATTGGCTACACTCCATGTTGTGATCAGCTGCATTTACTAGCTTATTAAAGGAGACTGATTTACTGTCTGGCAAAGTTAAATATATAAATCTTTCTGAGTCTACACTAGTAGTACTTGATACCCTACAATTCTCGCAGTCATGCTGCCATTGATAAGAAAGCCCAAACAGTTGATCTACATCTACACCCTCATCTTGCAATATATCAAGCATATACATTAAAAACTCCTGACAATCTTGCTGATTATTTTCAGAGAAGTCTGTTTGACCTGAACATTCATCTAACAGATAACGAACTTCAGACACACTTTCTACTTTTGTTCGATCAGTGCTACATTTCTCGAAAACAGAATTCAACAAACAGCATAAAATTTGTTCTGAATTCAACAGAATCTGTTCTTTTAAACTCTCTAGTGAAAAGAGAACATTAACCACTACATTTGCATAGCAGTTGACACCAGAACTGTTTTCAAATTGAAAACCAACAACATCTTCAACAGAATCCACTTTCTTTCTGCTAACAATTTTCGGTTCATTGACTTTTAGTCTTTTTGCAACAACCTCCCTACTATTACTGCTATTTCTACGTTTCCGGCCTACCACACGTTTCTCAAACAAAGGATATTGAGGCAAATGTGGCGCATACTCTCTTCTTAACCTATTGTATTCCTTAACACAATCTAGATCCGCACAAATGTTTCTGACATCACAGTCAATTAAGTACAATCCCGATAAAGTTCTAACTCGTGACAATGCCACATATGCCATACCCTCCTTGAACACAGAACTGCCAATATTCACCAATGCACAGTCTACACTTAAACCTTGCGATTTATGGATTGTCACCGCATATGCCAAGCAAACAGGAAACTGTTTACGGCGAACATATAAGTCTTTAACAAGCAAAAACCTAGCAGAACAACGACCAATTTGCTGTACTTCCTCAATGCCATCAAATTTAATTCTTAAAAATTCTATTCCATCTCTATTTCTGTATTTCTCAAAATCAACAACATTACCCATTGATCCATTTACCAGACCTCTTTCTACATGTAAATTCCTTCTCAAAATGATTCGGCAATTTAAACACACATTCAAAGTCTTTTCAAAACCCGCTGTTTTAGATATAGTCTTCTCTAATGAATCCAATTTTGATTTCAAATTGTCTGACAAAATAATTGTTGATCCCTTATGCTCTAATTTGTCGATAGCTTCAAGTTTCACAATCTCTTGCTTTTCTAAATTCAACATTTTGTTGTTGAAGATGGCACATTCTGCAAGAGTTGGCATGAGACATATCCCGGATTTCTTCTCAGTAATTTTCTGAAAAATATTCTCAGGCACAATCTCTTGTTTGGGATATAAATTTGACAGTAATCGTGCATTTAAAGCTTCTTTCCCATGCTCAGTCACTTTTCCAATTCTAATATCTTGTAGAATATTCTTGTAATCTTCATCCTTTGCCTGACGCATATTTTGATGCAGTTCTGCATAATTGAAGTTTAACCATATATTGACGTTGCCAATGCTCCCTAGGCACTTCCTGGTATCTTCATGCGTGAGTATTTTGAACACAGGTTGACCTTTTACTGGTGTCAGCTGCAGAAGATCTCCGAAAACAATGATGTGTTTCCCACCAAATAACACATCATATTCAGTTTTAAGTACTTCTTGCATTCTCAAATGCACAAAGGCAAGCATGACATTGGAAACCATGCTTACTTCGTCAATGATAAGTAGTTTCATTTTCCTCAAGACTCTTGAAACTTCACAGCAAGCATCTCCAGATAACTTGTTGTATTGTAATTTGTTGTCATGCTCCACCGGCAGCATCAGTAGACGATGCAAAGTAATACCTTTAATGTTATGTGCTGCCAGTCCAGTAGGAGCGGTGACAACACAAGACAGCGATGACTCAGTCCTTTCCTGCAAATAACAAGAGATTGCTTTAATGAGGAAACTTTTTCCAGTTCCCGCTTCTCCACTCACGTACAGTCGGACAGGCTTCAACGATGTACATGAGCACTTGTTCTTCTCATGACTTAATCCGTGCTCAATTTCCTTGGTAACTTCATCATATATTTTCCTCTGCTCAACTTTGAGTTGTTTTTCCAAGTCTTCTAAGTTAACTGAATCCTCCTGAGCATGTGCCATGGCTCTTTCTACTTCATTCATAGCAGTGGCAGCTTCATTTTCGATAATAGGTCCTCCAAGTGGATCTTGACTCAATGAAACAGAACTCTGACTGTCCTGAGAACTGTCTCTGGCAATCTCGGCTGCAATCGTTGCTTCCTGCTCAATTTCCAAAGTTAGCATTTCTTGATATTTAGAAAAAGCAGGACATTCTATGGACTCCTTGGCTGCATTGAAAGAGTCTTCGTAACAGAGGAAATCTCCAAGCAGTTCCTCTTCTGCACGCCAAGGCTTGAAAAGTTGCAAAAGTGCTAAATAAAAAAACTCCTTTTTTTCTGGAGATTCACCACTCAATTTTCGATGGTTTACTAATTGGCATTTTCTTTGCTTGACCAGGCATCCCTCACTTCCAATTACAGCATACACTCCTTTCTCAATATCTTCTTTGATGTTCCTCTTGAATATATAATTTTGGAGAACCTCATATAGACAAACATTCTCAAGGTGACTGCTTCGATTTGGATAATATGTATCCAACATGTTGGTCTTCAAAATGTCGGTACTGTTTGGTTCCTTTTCTGCCAAATACTCAATTTCCCGGACAGGTTTTAGAACTCGATTTCGCGTTGCAGCAAGACCAAGACTCGCCCAAACGAGACTCCTGGATTTGGCATAGAGACTTGCTGAAGACAATCGATCAGAACATTCGTAAGCTCCGATTTCTCGATGCGACAACATCTTCAGACTGAAACTGTACAACTTCTTGCTGAGGCTCTTTTCATGGGAAATGTCCTCCCACATATCCTTCAGTTCGGTCTTTTCTTTTTTGGTGATGTAAGATGTCACATACCGAGCCACAGCCATACAGTTGTCAGCCACAAACTGTATATCCATGTTAGCATTCCACATGGACAAAATCACTGGGTTGTAGTCATTGATGTACTTGGACTCTTCGTTCCTTTTCAAATTGTATGTATTCTTGGGTGATTTCCTCGTCACATTATGTCGCAGCGAAGACATCAAACTGTTCACTCTTCCTTTAGAAATCACCGGTCGTGGAAAGTTGAAACGACATTTGGTGTAGAACTTGTCCTTGTTTCTGAATTTACGACGACAGTACTTTCCACAACGATGGCTTTGGAAACGTAGAACTTGTTCTCTTAGACTTTTCTTCTCCGTTGCGTTTGGAACAGCACACGTAGAATACTGTTCTATGAAATTCATCACTAAGTCATCCGGATCTGTTCCAAATTTAGGTGCATCCTTGATCCACAACAACATATGTATATGAGGGGCACCTCTTGCTTGGTACTCCTTTCTCCAGAAGAAATCCAACACCTCTCCAAGAGGTGGATTCTTTTTATTTGTGATGAAAGACATCATAGCTTCAAATCTATGATTGAAGTACCTGCATACATTCACTGGATCCAAAGAACACAGTTCTCCAGGTGTCTTGAATTCAATGTTTTCAATATTTCCATTTGCCTCTCGTAGAAATTCAAGTAAGTCTTCCCAGCCATACTCGGCACAGCTCAGAGTGAGGAACCATGTTGGAGTTCCTAAGTTCCTCAGCATACATTTTAAATCACCATGACGACGGTACCAGTACTCATTAGTACCACGCTGACACGCCATGAGATTAATTAAGTGAGAATCCAAAATACTGTCTTGGACATTGACTTTATGCATAAAGTCACTTGCCGAGATGTTTCGCATCTGTATACCACTTTTTAAGATGTGGTTCACTGCATATGACAGTCCAGACAGATCGCTTTCAAACAGGAGATGAAACAAATAGGGAATGCATTGCCGAAACCTAGGATCTTCTGCATACAATCGTAAAGTCCGGTATTCAGACGCAGGAATTTGATGAGGTCGCTCATCATATCTTCCTCCTTGACCTGTGGGAAATAGCTGTGGGAAACACCGAGCTTCCAAACTTTCCTCCCAAACACTAATGGGACTCCCTTTGGCTTGTTTCATTTGAAACAACTCAATAGCATTCCCCATGACTTCCTTGGAATGCAAAGGATGAACACTATAATGTTCATATATTTCTTCACTTTTAGAGGCCTCTACTTTCTCAATTTGGCCAGCACACAAATCGCTATCCTCTTCATCACTTACTTCCTCTTCTGCAACATATACATTCTTATAGTACTTATTATTTTTCTTCAAATACACTGTTGCCTTTTTGACTTTCCTAACATCCACTAAATCTTGCCATATTTTCTTATTCTTTGTCGGAACCCCATTAACCAAGATAACCAGAGGTTCCTCTTCCACTTTTTCTATTCCAATTGTGTTAATGTTTTTGTTCAAATCTAGAGGCAAATAAACAACTCTTCCCTTTAATCCTCTCTGTAAATCTGCTGGAGGCAACTTCCCTGTCTTTGGCTCCATTCTTACAATACCCTGAAAGGGATGGATACTTTGAATCAAAATAGATTCATAAGTATTTAAATCCTTCAATTCAGAAGGAATCTCAACCAATTCCAGATTATTATGAACTGCCCTAGCAGGCATCTGGTTTTGGTTTAATTTATTACAACAATAAGTACACACACGTTGATCCGATCCCAAATCAAAATAATTTTCTACCATCAAGTATGTGGCAAAATCCTTCCATTCACTATTATTTTCCCTTTCACTTTTTGCATATAAATCCACTACCTTAGTCTGATTCTTATAATAAGTGCGTCGACAACATACACAAGTGAAATTAGGCCTCTCACTTGATTTCATCTGAAACGTGGCAATTTCCTTCTGAAAATTATCTGTACTGGAAACCTGTACATTATCTTCCACATTACCCTCTACTTCAGGGTCAATTTGAACATTCTCATCTTTACTACCAAAGTAACAAAACTCAATTTCTTCACAAATATTCTTCACATCTATTTCAGAACCATGCAAAAGAGCAGCACATAATTGTTTAAGCATAATTGCTGGACTCTTAGCATAATACAACATTCTCACTAATTTTCTCACTTTATTATGATGCACTGCTAGCATCCTGAAATGATGAAAAACACTCTGGCATACTCTCCTGGAAAGACAAGCCAGTGAATGACCACGCAAACCTGTCATTTGTCTCACTCTGCAAGGATCTAAATCTTGCAACAACTTCATTTTCTGCTTCAAACTTTTCTTATTAAATGTCCGTATAAAATCACAAAGCAAATTGATGGAAACCTGTCGCACACTGCAAATAGAACTACACTTCCAAATGTACACAGGACCCTTAGGACGTCTTCCTAAAACCTCATCACTTAGCGCCTCTTCTGTCTCTGTTGTCACAAGTTGTTCTTTTTCAACTGGACAACCATCCTTCACTTCATAAGCTCGACCACTGATGTCAACTGCATGCACCAAATCATTATCCTGAAAATAAGTCTCCTCATTAAAAAATGCCTCAGAACTTGAACTATGCATCCATTCTCCGGAAAAAACTTCACAAAAGTTAGTACGATTTACTACTCTCTTCCATCTACTTTTTGTTTTGAAATCAGAAATTACCTTGCTTAGTTTCCTAATTCTATTGATTACCAAAATAAACAACTTTCGCTTAATTTCAAAAGCATGATCAATAATTTTCTCTACATTTTTCTTCTTCTTATAAAATGCCGCTTTCTGTTGGCCTTTCTTTTAAATATTTTTCAATAAATTAACTAATATCCTATTACGGAACATTCGATTTCGAATGTCCCTAAACTGTTGTTTCCTTCTACTATCATGCACAGAGTTATCTCTTCCTCTACCAGTAACATTTGTGATGGGTCTCTCCTTTCCATTTAAATTACTTTTCTTTTTGTGAACTGAAACATTTTTTTGAGCAAAACTTTTTTTACTACAAATATTTCTTAAGAATGATTTCGTGCTCTTACCCGGACCTTTCTTGGTGTTTTGACAAGTATTTGGGGAAGAGGACTGCTGCAATAAAACATCATCCTGCTGTCTTTGACGTTTTCTAGCCTTTCTTATTCTACTTTTTGAAGGCATTTTCCAAACTATGAAAGAATCTGCAGTTGAATCTGTGGAAAAATATAATATAAAATGTTATTAACCACTATTACCAAACAGTAAATAAATAACAGTCATCTAAAACTTAATGCCGTACTAATTATTTAACATAGCAAATATTTTCCACCAGCACTGCATCACAAAAATGACACTCAATGGTACAAAACAGGCATACAACACTCATAAATCACTCCCTAATATTTTAAATCATTAATTCAGGATGACGATAAGATGTAGCCTATCTAAAGATTTGTTTAGGCCCAGATCTTTAGACTGGGGTGAATGTGTGTCATTGATCCACATTCAGTCCATCACCTGTTTTGTTTATTTGAGGTGAGGCCAACACATGGTTGAAGATAAGATTTTCACTGAAAAAAACCAAGGTAAAAAAACATGTGAAGGCCTACCAATGAAGTAAATCATTAAATGAAAACCAATACATTTCTGGAAATATGCACTACTAGTGCTTCATAAGATGTTTTGGGTCATATTTATAAGACATTTGAGTGTCTAGTATGCTATTTTACGTTCTTCATGGTGCAAATTTATTGTAAATACGCTCCCACCTGCGGTTGGCAAATTTAGATTTTGATTATGGGAGTTAGATAGGCATGTTAATAATTTCCCAAAAATGGTGTATAACCCCAAACAACCTTTGAAGCAAATGCTCTTAGCCATGTTATCCACCTCCCATTGGATAACATGGCTAAGAAGTGCTTGCAAATGTGAAAAAAAACGGCCGCAATGCATGAATATCGCAGAAAAATCAGCGATATTCATGCATTTTCCAGCAAATGCTCTTAGCCATGTTATCCACTTCCTATTAAATAACATGGCTAAGAACTGCTCAGGGCCCCATGAGGAACACTTTCCATTTAAAAAGGGAAAAATAACATCAAAGACACTAAAATGCCTTCTAAATATGACCCCAAACAACCTATGAAGCTCTAACAGTACATATCCTGAAATTTAATTGATTTCAAAATTCGTTTTTAAACACAGCATATAAATCAATTGTATACCTGCATTCATGAAGAAATGACTAAAAATGTCCTTGAGACACATGAAAGTGTTTTCTGGAATGCCCTAGCACCATTTTTGAGACACTATTAACATGGCTAGGTAACTCCCATAATCAAAATCTAAATTTGCCAAGCGCAAGTGGGAGCGTATTTACAAGACACTTGCCCCAAGAGGAACGCTTTCCATTTAAAAAGGTAAACATAACATCAAAGACACTAAAATGCCTTCTAAATATGACCCCAAACAACCTATGAAGCTCTAAAAGTACATATCAAGAAATGTAATTGTTTATCACAAATGCGATTAAAAACAGCCGCAATGCATGAATATCGCTGAAAAGTCAACGATATTCATGCATTATCCAGCAAATGCTCTTAGCCATGTTATCCACCTCCCATTGGATAACATGGCTAAGAACTGCTCGCAAATGCGAAAAAAAACGTCCGCAATGCATGAATATCGCAGAAAAGTCAGCGATATTCATGCATTTTCCAGCAAATGCTCTTAGCCATGTTATCCACTTCCTATTAAATAACATGGCTAAGAACTGCTCAGGGCCCCATGAGGAACGCTTTCCATTTAAAAAGGGAAAAATAACATCAAAGACACTAAAATGCCTTCTAAATATGACCCCAAACAACCTATGAAGCTCTAACAGTACATATCCTGAAATTTAATTGATTTCAAAATTCGTTTTTAAACACAGCATATAAATCAATTGTATACCTGCATTCATGAAGAAATGACTAAAAATGTCCTTGAGACACATGAAAGTGTTTTCTGGAATGCCCTAGCACCATTTTTGGGACACTATTAACATGGCTAGGTAACTCCCATAATCAAAATCTAAATTTGCCAAGCGCAAGTGGGAGCGTATTTACAAGACACTTGCCCCAAGAGGAACGCTTTCCATTTAAAAAGGTAAACATAACATCAAAGACACTAAAATGCCTTCTAAATATGACCCCAAACAACCTATGAAGCTCTAAAAGTACATATCAAGAAATGTAATTGTTTATCACAAATGCGATTAAAAACAGCCGCAATGCATGAATATCGCTGAAAAGTCAACGATATTCATGCATTGTCCAGCAAATGCTCTTAGCCATGTTATCCACCTCCCATTGGATAACATGGCTAAGAACTGCTCGCAAATGCGAAAAAAAACGGCCGCAATGCATGAATATCGCAGAAAAGTCAGCGATATTCATGCATTTTCCAGCAAATGCTCTTAGCCATGTTATCCACTTCCTATTAAATAACATGGCTAAGAACTGCTCAGGGCCCCATGAGGAACGCTTTCCATTTAAAAAGGGAAAAATAACATCAAAGACACTAAAATGCCTTCTAAATATGACCCCAAACAACCTATGAAGCTCTAACAGTACATATCCTGAAATTTAATTGATTTCAAAATTCGTTTTTAAACACAGCATATAAATCAATTGTATACCTGCATTCATGAAGAAATGACTAAAAATGTCCTTGAGACACATGAAAGTGTTTTCTGGAATGCCCTAGCACCATTTTTGGGACACTATTAACATGGCTAGGTAACTCCCATAATCAAAATCTAAATTTGCCAAGCGCAAGTGGGAGCGTATTTACAAGACACTTGCCCCAAGAGGAACGCTTTCCATTTAAAAAGGTAAACATAACATCGCAGAAAAGTCAGCGATATTCATGCATTTTCCAGCAAATGCTCTTAGCCATGTTATCCACTTCCTATTAAATAACATGGCTAAGAACTGCTCAGGGCCCCATGAGGAACGCTTTCCATTTAAAAAGGGAAAAATAACATCAAAGACACTAAAATGCCTTCTAAATATGACCCCAAACAACCTATGAAGCTCTAACAGTACATATCCTGAAATTTAATTGATTTCAAAATTCGTTTTTAAACACAGCATATAAATCAATTGTATACCTGCATTCATGAAGAAATGACTAAAAATGTCCTTGAGACACATGAAAGTGTTTTCTGCAATTCCCTAGCACCATTTTTGGGACACTATTAACATGGCTAGGTAACTCCCATAATCAAAATCTAAATTTGCCAAGCACAAGTGGGAGCGTATTTACAAGACACTTGCCCCATGAGGAACACTTTACATTTTAAAAGGAAAACATAACATCTTAGACACTCAAATACCTTATAAATATGGCTCAAAACAACCTATGAAGCTCTAGCAGTACATATCCAGAAATGTAATTGATTTCTTAAATCGTTTTTAAAAGCAACATATCTGTTTCAGCTTACATAACAGACCATGGAATGGGCTCCATGTACCCCAATAACTTGTGTTACTGCATGTCAGAATGTTACACCAAATATGCAATTACAATTTCTCTATGAAACTAATTCTATTACTATATCACTAGAGACAAAACCACATTTTAAAAACACAGCTTTCTTCATCATTTTCTCCTTAAATCATACTATTCTCTATCTAAATTAAATAAATCTTTTCTCACCTTAGCAAATATTTTTTGAGTTTTGAAAACAGTCTAAGAAATACACCAAATTGTCTTCAGCAGAAGAAAAAGGATGCACTCCAAAGGCTGCAGCTATTGAAAGCACAGAAATACAGATATTCATTTCACATATCTCTCATATTAGCCAATCATACCTCTTCCCTCACTTTTTTCAAATCAAAACCCTTCCCCCCTCTGCCCTGTCTGCCTTGTTTCCATAGCAACCACCTCCTGGAAGACCTCTCATGTTTGCAAATTCACACAACAATGTTTCAATTGAACTCTGAACTCTCAGTGCACCTGCGTATCCAGTGCAATCTTTCATTAAATGTTTCTTCCTTGACCATTCAAATTACATGTTTCAAAGAACACATCCATGCACCCTAACTTTCTGTTTTCAGAAATGGAAATGCACCAATCACTGCTAATGAATCATTAGCATTGTAAATCCACAGTTTTTTTTCTTTAGAAACTCCTACTGTTTCAACTGCCCTTTCATTACCACACTTCATCTGACTGCAGAACAACCTTCTCCCACCATGTTTAAGGTCTGGATTGTTGGACATAGTTACATCCACTGGGCTCAAAGGTATGCTGAGAACAGAAATTTACCTAACCTCAATTTACAAGATGTGGAAATTAAGTGGTTGGGCCAAAGAGGATTAAAATGTCACCAATTGATACCATTGGTGAAAACCTTTATGCATTTGCCAAAACCTGACCTGTTAATTGTGCACTGTGGAGGTAATGATTTGGGCACTTTGACAGGGGTAGGTCTGGAAATGCTTTTAAAGGACACCTTTGAGCAATTAATGGCACTTTTTCCTCAAACTGCCTTGGTATATTCCAATATATGCCAAAGACAGAAATGGAAGTGGTCCAACCAATTTTGTCCACAAATTGAGAAAGCGAGGAAGCATGTAAACAAATCTGTTTCAGCTTTCATGAGAGACCATGGAATGGGCTCTCTGTACAACAATAACTTGCGTTACTATATGCAAGATATCTACAGAGGAGATGGAGTTCACTTCTCAGATGAGGGCAACAGAATTTTCATTCTGAATTTAAGACTGTGCATTGGTACCTACTTATAAGTACCTAAATGTACCATAAACCCAAAAGCTCTTCTCAGAGCTACCCTTCATCTGATCACTCACAATTATTATTTTTTTCTAACTTTTTTCATTAATTTTCCACAAAATTCGCTCCCCGGGGCGCTACCCGGTTCGCGAACCGAAAGCTAACCTCGCGGAATTTTTTAAAAAAATGTTTTTTTCCGCACATATAAGCCTCCTCAGCCACCCTCAGAAAACCTAGAGGGTCAAGATAAGTCTACCATGACCCCTTCTACCCATTCTAAACATTATTTGCCCTCCATCTTGTATCTTAATGCGACCGAAACACAAAATGGTGGACTCCCGTGACGCTTAAGGTTCGCGAACCGGGCCGCTTCCCGGAAAGCGGTCCAAAAAAAAAGGTGAGAAAGTAATTTACAGAAAAACGACTAGAGACACTCTCACCAAATATAGATTAGCTCATACTACATAACAATCCCTTCCATTCTCACAAATTTCATTGAAATTTCATTTAGCCATTTAGCCTGTAGACCTCTCCAAGTACCGTGAGGTAAATTACTTCACAAAACACATCTGAATTGTTGGAATTGACAACCAATGAAAATGTTACTTTTATTTTCTACTTTTATTACCTGACATTTGATTGGTTATATACCTGTATATATATAAAGGGAGAGAAGGAAACACAGCCATTTTGACTACTACTTCTTGTTGTACCTCCTATTTCAATAGCTTCAAAAAACTTCAACTTCTTTGTGAAGGTAAGTTATAATTTAATATATTGTGCACTATAACTTAATATAGTAGACTTTTTCTGCTAGATATACACTATCCCTCTGTAGTAGTAATGTATTTAGATAGACTTCTCTGTTATAGTTATGAATGGAGTAAGGCTTGTCTTGGTTAAATCACATACACTTTTTTATAGTCCTATTTCCACTCTCATACTATACACTGCCAAAAGATAAATTCACTGATAAAAACTGCCTATCTAAAATTAATCCCAACAGTGCCCTATCTCTACTAATATATATTTTTTTAATCCAAATTTCAGGCAAAATGGAAGGCGAGCAGCAAGTTTCTTTTGAGATGGACCTGCAAGAGAGCAGCCAGGAATTAATTGAACAAATTGACATGGAATTTATGGATGAAAGCTTGGATAATGAACTGCTGCAATGTGTCCAAGCAGTAGATGTCCTCCTTGCAAATGAGGACATTTTGCAACCTCACAGATTGCAAACAATATTTCAAGAAAATAATGACATTTCAGACACTGAAATGTTAGAAAGTTTAATAAATTATGAAAAAGAATCAAAATAAAAAAAACACTTTAAAAAAAAGAAAACAAAAAAAACAAGAAAAACAACAAACAATTAACATACAGTATTAGAAAAGTCTTTCATTCTTTTATCCATAAAGTTCGCTGCCCAGAACGCTTTCCGGTTCGCGAACTTGGCGCTTACCACGCAAAAAAAAGTTTTTTTTTTTTTTTTTGGACCCTCCTAGGCCCTTTTAAAACCTCCACATAAAACCTAGGGGGTCAACGAGGATCTACTATGCCCCCTTATGGTAATTTCCCCCTTTGTTTTGGCCTCCTCTTGTCTCTCGATCCTACCGAGAGACAAGATGGCGGCCGCTCCGGACTGTTTAGAATGTTGACAGACACCGGAGGGCCAATCAGCTTCGCATCGCAAAGTTCCGATACGCGAAAGGTTCGCTAAACGGATCGCTGCCCGGAACGCTGTTACAGATATATATCTTGATTTAAACGTTAATTTCTCAAAATCCACTGAAGCACATATATTGAGACCTAGCAAAGGCACATCGGGCTAACAGTCCCTACAATTTTGCCAAGTTTCGTGAAAATCCATTCAGCCGTTCGGGCTAAAAGTGAGTCCAACCGCCCTATGGAAATTAACATGGGAAAAAGGTGTTTTGGGACCCCCCTTTTTTCTCGGCCCCCCCTCCACAAAACCCCCCCAAATTTTCAAGGGCTGCTCAGAAACAAAATGTGCCATTTTCCTGAAAATTTCAGCCAATTCCGTCCACAAACGCAAAAGTTATTAGGCATAGAATTTTCAGAAATCCCATAGGGAAAAAATCCTAACTATATATACCTACTGGCGACCGCCAGTAGGTAATATATATATATATATATATATATATATATATATATATATATATATATATATATACATACATATATATATATATATATATATATATATATATATATATACATATATATATATATTCACTTAAAAAAACATAGGTTTCAGGCCTTATATAGTTAGGAATTAGCATTTAAAAAACCATTGAAATTGCTCCTATATAGTTAGTTGTACTAACTATATTTCGCGCACCCGCAATCCACTGCTGATGATGTCACATATTACATCATTCATGACATGGTCAGTGACATCACTGATGACATCTCAAATGACATCACTGATGACATCACCGATGACATCTCATTTGACATCACTGATGACATCCCCCAGTGACTGTGTATTTCTGTAAAGTTTAAATATGTTTTACATATTGAAGAATGAGTGGATGTATAAGTGTCTGGATGAAGGATTTAGTAGGTGCGTGACTGACTGTATGAGTGAGTGATTAAATGTGTCTTACTGAATGCATGTGTTAGAGACTAAACTGTCTGAATGTGTGCATCAGTATGTCTGTTGTTGTGTAATCTGCTGCATGTGTTGATCAGTAGCTATATGAGTGGCTATATGGGTTATTGATTGGTTGCCCAAGTATTTGAATGGGAGACTGAGTGTGTGTGTGGGTGGCTGGGAGGTGTGAGACTGTGCATAGATGTGTGAGCAGTTGATTCACTAGGTGTATGAGTTCAAGAGTGCATGTGGAAACAGCTATATGGGCGGTTGACTGTGTGCATGGGTGTGTTGGTGAGTGAATGGATATCTCAGTGCTACATGTCCAAGTAAGTACATATGTAAAACACAGTGCATGTGAGAGTTGGCATATATAAATGACTATACATGAGAGCCAGTGAATGTGCGAGTGGCTGTATGGATCATTGTGTACTTGTATCAGTGATTGTATAAGAGATTAAGTCTGTGTTAGTATATGTTTGAATAAGTAAGGTGTTGTGTGTATTACTGTATAGTTGAGGAAATGGAAGTGTGATTGATTCTTTGCATGACTGACTAGGTGTGTGAGTAACACCATGGATGAGTGGTAGTGTGTGAGTGTCTGTATAGGTGTATGAGTCCATATGATCGTGTTGTATTGATGAGTGACTGTATGTATGAGTGATTCTATGGTTGAATGAGTGAATGTGTGTGTAGACCTAGGAATCAGTGAGTGAGTATGTAGTAACTGGTATTGGTGTGTCAATGGTTTCAAGAATGGTAGTCTGTATTTAACACTGGGTGTATCAAAGGTTATATTAGAGTGTGAGGAGGTGCATTGTGTTATCACATGCATGATATCATCAGTGATGTGATCAGTGATGTCAAATGAGATGTCATCAGTGATGTCATTTGAGATGTCATCAGTGATGTCACTGACCATGTCATGAATGATGTAATATGTGACATCATCAGCAGTGGATTGCGGGTGCGCGAAATATAGTTAGTACAACTAACTATTTAGGAGCAATTTCAATGTTTTTTTAACTGCTAATTCCTAACTATATAAGGCCTGAAACCTATGGTTTTTTTAAGTGAATTTGCAAGGTTTTCAAAATGCTAATTCCTAACTATATAAGGCCTGAAACCTATGGTTTTTTAAGTGAATTTGCAAGGTTTTTTAAATGCTAATTCCTAACTATATAAGGCCTGAAACCTATGGTTTTTTAAATGAATTTGCAAGGTTTTTTAAATGCTAATTCCTAACTATATTAGGCGTGAAACCTATATTTTTTTTCAATAAATTTCAAAGGTTTTGTTAATGCTAATTCTATTAGCGGATAACGTTTATATATGTTATTATCCTTCTGGGACCACCTGAGCATCCATCTTGTTTCTCAGGAGAAGTGAGGCACAAGAGAGCACAAAACAAGAGTGGAAAACGCGAAAAGGGGGCAGGGTAGAGACCCCCTGACCCCTAGCCCTTCTCAGGGGGTCCCAGAAGGACCACCAAGTGCAAAACAATATATTTTTTCTTTAATAGCGGGGTACGCGCACGGTACGCGTACCATACGCGAACGGTGCGCGTACCCCGCGATTTCTTTTCTTTTTTTTTTGCCCTTGGGGGTCCTTCTGGGACCCCCTGAGAAGGGCTAGAGGGTCGGGGGGGTCTCTACCCTGCCCCCTTTTCGTGTTTTCCACTCTTGTTTTGGGCTCTCGTGCCCCAGTTCTCCTGAAAAACAAGATGGTGGCCAACACTTCCTGGTTTGGACAGTTTGGAATGTTGACAGTCGATTACCAGTCTATCAGAAACTCGCTTGCGCACATGAGGGTACACGCAAGTATGCGTACGGTACGCGTACCGTACGCGTACAGTGCGCCTACGGTGATCGCATATTATTATTATTATTAATGGACATTTATTAAGCGCCTGGTTACGCCACTGGCGTGTCCCCGCGCTATGACAAGTGGAGTGACTGTCCCCCCTCCTCCCAACCAAGCTATCTGCTGAAAAGGTGCGTTTTAAGTTTTTTCCTAAACTGGACTTCGGAGGGTTCAAGCCGAAGTTCCAGCGGAAGATTGTTCCAGCGCTTGGGAGCAAGGTATCTAAAGGATCTACCTCCCATACGAGCTTTGAATATTCTTGGGACTTTTAGCAGCCCGGTCTGCGAGGACCGAAGACTGCGTGCAGGCTCATAATGGGATACTAGGCTCTGGAGCGGAAGAGGTGCTTTGCCGTTCAAGATACGATGACAAGTGGCAAGGGCCTTAAACTCCACTCTCCTCTCAATGGGGAGCCAGTGGAGGGCCCGTAAGGCTGGCTTGGCGGATGACCTCCTAGGGAGTCTAAGGATCAGCCGCGCTGCCGCATTTTGAAGAACCTGCAGGCGGCCGATGACCCTGCCTGTGGCCCCCAAATAGAGCAGGTTCCCATAATCAAGTCGGGAGGTGACCAAGGCATGCACCAGTGTCTGACGAGCAGAAATGGGAAGCAGATCTAATACTTTCCTAAGGGCTCTCAGAACACTGAAGCATATCCCTGCCACCCGACCGACCTGTGAGCCAAAGGTGAGGTCCTTATCCAGCCACACGCCAAGGTTCCTGGCTTCACGGCAGGGAGCAGGAACTTCCCCCAGACAGGGTGGCCACCACGCCGACGACCCCGCAGACGGTGCACCCCCCACCACGAGCACCTCGGTCTTGCTCTCGTTCAACTTTAAACAGTTTGCAGACATCCAGGCAGCAAGGTCTTTCATGCAGTTCCTGAAGATGTCCGCCGCAAGTCCGGGCGCGCGCGATAGGGAGATGACCAACTGCGTGTCATCGGCGTAGATATATAAATTGCTCAAGTTCAATTTTCTCAACAACTACTGGAGGGACTTTCACCAAATATAGAAAAGGCACTACTGCATACCTGTCCCTACCATTTTGCCAAGTTTGGTGTAATTCCGTTCAGCCGTTCGGGCTGTAGCCGTGTCTAAAGGTCCCATAGAAAATGCCATTTGAAAATTTTCAAATTCAATTTTCTCAAGAACTACTGGAGGGATTCTCACCAAACATAGCAGAGGCACATCTGCATACCAGGCCCTACCATTTTGCCAAGTTTGGTGTAATTCCATTCAGTCGTTCGGGCTGTAGCCGTGTCTAAATGTCCCTATGGAAATCAACATGGGGAAAACACGTTTTGGTAGCCCCCTTTCGATCCCCGCTTGACGAATCCCCCGAAACGTTCAGGGAAAGAGCGGAGCTGGCCAAAATTCTGAAAAATTACACGCAGATTTCTCAATCGGTGCCAAAGTTATTCCCAATAGAATGTTGAGCGCATATAGATATATAATTTGCTCAAATTCAATTTTCTCAACAACTACTGGAGGGATTTTCACCAAATATAGAAAAGACACTACTGCAAAACCTGTCCCTACCATTTTGCCAAGCCTGCGAGGAGGAGGGGGCGGGAAGAGGCACCAGGTGCGCGCGATGACCTGGCGCAAGCACCTCTGGTCCTCGCAGTCCCGCTCCCGGTAGGCGTTGACTCTCCAAGCGCTAGCACCCAGCAGGAAATGTAACCGAGCACACGGGCTCCCAGGTTACTGGACAGAGTTCGATTTAGTGGTAGCAAGAGCGTGCAGGGAAAGCTCCTCAGCGTGACAATGTCCCACGACTACGAGCGGCTCCCGCGAAGCGGGGGCCACGAGTCGTAATAAAGCCTGCGAGGAGGAGGGGGCGGGAAGAGGCACCAGGTGCGCGCGATGACCTGGCGCAAGCACCTCTGGTCCTCGCAGTCCCGCTCCCGGTAGGCGTTGACTCTCCAAGCGCTAGCACCCAGCAGGAAATGTAACCGAGCACACGGGCTCCCAGGTTACTGGACAGAGTTCGATTTAGTGGTAGCAAGAGCGTGCAGGGAAAGCTCCTCAGCGTGACAATGTCCCACGACTACGAGGGGCACCCTATATAGTCACTCATACATATACTCACTCATCATATGTAGTGATACATCTATACATCCTGTTATACACCGACAGTCATCCAAAAGTTACTCACACACATACTCACACATGCAAATAAATTATTGAACATCCATTTATTTGCATATGCAACTATACACACACACTACCTCCTTACTTCTAAGGAAACTTACACATACTTACTCTCTTAAACAATCACTTATAGAAACACATACTTGTTTAAACAGGAACTCTTACAATCTCTTACTCTCACATATACTCACTTATATACATCAAAACTCACATACACTAGATTAAAATATATGTCGTTACTAAAAAAGACAATAGTGAGACAGTCATTCACTCACTAACACACACATATACACACTCATCGACCCATAGAGTCCTGCACAAATGCTGTCTTAAAAACACATATTTAAAAGTTACTCGCTAATATATGTATTCAATGAGATACACTTAATAAGGCAGTTAACCAATCCTTTTTGTTTTTAAACATCCATTTACACACTTATTTAACCATTTATTCTTGCATCAACCTTTACAAATACATATATCAAACATATTGATTTTTCAGAAATACACACATTCACTGGCTGGTGTCATCAGTGATGTCATGAGTGATGTCACTGACGATGTCATGAGTGATGTAATATGTGACGTCATCAGCAGTGCATTGCAGGCGCGCTTGTTATAGTGAGTCCAACTAACTATATACACTGGAATTTCTATGGTTTTATGTCAGTAAAATTTCCAGCTAACTATAACTGGTGTGAAACCTATGCTTTTTTCAGTGAATTTAATAGGTTTTTTAAATGCTAATTCCTAACTATAACTAGTGTGAAACCTATGGTTTTTTCAGTGAATTTCATAGGTTTTTTAAATGCTTATTCCTAACTATATATAGGGCCACCAACCTATGAAATGTAATATTTTTTATAATGAATCCTATATTGTATATTTATATAATAATATTTTTTTTTTTTGCCCTGGTGCGCTTCTGGTGCGCGCCCCGGTGTGCGCGCCGGAAAGCGCAGTTTTCCGGCGCGCCCCGGGTCGCGCACCGGTGAGCATCCCGTTAGCGCTATTGCAGCGAACGAAAACATCATCGTGACATGCCGCGTCCGCGTGATACGCACGGCGTAAGCGCACCCGGAAGCACTCGAGCGAATACGATCGTGCAACGTAAGCATCCGACGCGCTTACGCGACGCGCCCTGTGCCGCGCGTCGCGTAAGCGCGTTGGGTCATGTGACCTGAAAATAACACTTTTTATTGGTGCAGAACAGTTTTGGATTCCAAATGATGAAAGCCTGGGTCATGTGACCTGAAAATAACACTTTTCATTGGTTCAGGACAGTTTTTGTTTCCAAATGATGAAAGCCCCCACCTTTTTTCCTTATTCTGACTTTGTCCTTTGACTGAGGAAGACCTGTTTGGAGATCTTTGAGTAATATTTTGTACTTTAAAATGGCTACAGTAGCAGCAGCAGCTGGAGCATCTGCACCACCACCACCACCACCACCACCACCAAGAGGACCACCACAACATCACATTGGTGGTCAAGAAGAAGAGGAGGAGGAGGGGAGGAGGTGGCTGCCAGAAGACAATACCCCATACAGGCCAAAGCAGCACATTGTATGGGAGTTTTTTTCCATCCCAGAGGGCAAGAAGAAAGTGAATGCGCCAAAGGAGACTTGCCAAATCTGTTGCATTGAACTTTCAAGGGGGATCCCTAATAAGAAATATTCATTTGGTAATAACACCATGATTCGGCACATGCAGCGCAAGCATCCCAACAACTATGCTGCGGCAGAGGTGAGAGAACTGGCCAGCAACCCTCCCCAATCTTCACCCAGCACCTCCAAACGAAAGCAACCCACTCCATCGGGACCAGAAACAAGGGAGATGGTCCCAAACATTCAATCAAAGTTTGGGCAATACAAGATCTCTTGTATTTTTTGTGGTAAGACCATCACCTATGGTGAGCAAAGCATAATGCTCATCCACCGTGCTGGTGACAACCACAAATGCCCCAAAAATCCATAATTTTTTCCTGATATTTTTTTGCTCCAGTTGAGCCGTTTACAATTCCCTGTTTTTGTTTCTCCCCATAAAAATAACAAAAAAAATATAGAGTTGTTCATAAAAGCCAAAAAAAGTACAAAATGTTCAAAAAAACATTAAAAAAAATAAAACAACAAAAAGAAGAAAAAAACAGTTCTTTTTAGAACTACCTCCAATTTATAAAAAAAGGGTACATTTTTTTAAAACTCTGTCATTCTTTTTCCCCATGGTACGCTCCCTGGTACGCTCCATGGTGCGCGTACCGGGCGCTCCCCACGTGCAAATCGGACATTTTTTATCTTTTTTTTTTTGCCCCGCGGGGCCCTTTTATGGCCCCCACATCAAACCTAGGGGTCAGGGGGGGTCTACTCTACCTACTTTTGGTCATTTCCCCCTTTGGTTTTGCCACCTCTTGTGTCTCGATCCTACCGAGACACAAGATGGCAGCCGCTCCGGACTGTTTGGAATGTTGACAGACACCCGAGAGCCAATCAGCTTTCCGCGCGCGAACTCGCGTAGTGCGCTGGTACGCGCTGCGGTGCGCGTACCGGGGCGCACTTATAGATATATATATTTTTTTGAACCTAAATTACTCAAAATTCACTTGAGCACATATCTTCAATCAATCAATCAATCAATCAATCATGACACTTGTATAGCGCGCTAGCCGGTTGCGGTCGGGATCCATCGGAAGATCTTGCGGAGCATGCGGAGGGTGTGAAAGCATGAAGAGGAGACGGCGTTGACTTGTCTGGTCATCGAGAGGGAGGAGTCCAGGATGAATCCCAGGTTGCGTGCGTGGTCTGTAGGCTTGGGGGCGGTGCCCAGGGTTGGGGGCCACCAGGAGTCATCCCACGCGGAGGGTGATGGTCCCAGGATGAGGACTTCCATCTTGTCTGAGTTCAGTTTCAGGCAGCTGTTCTTCATCCACTCGGCGACGTCTTTCATCCCTTCGTGGAGGCTGGTTCTGGCGGTGTCGGGGTCTCTGGTGAGGGAGAGGATCAGCTGGGTGTCGTCGGCGTAGGAGATGATATTGAGGTTGTGTTGGCGTGCGATGGTGGCGAGAGGTCTCATGTAGACGTTGAAGAGGGTGGGGCTGAGTGATGATCCTTGGGGGACGCTGCAGATGACTTCAGTGGCCTCGGATGGAAACGGGGGGAGGCGGACTCTCTGTGTTCTTCCGGGGAGGAACAAGATGATCCACTTCAGTGCCTTCTCTTGGATGCCGGTGTTGCTGAGGCGTTGGACTAGGGTGCGGTGGCAGACAGTGTTGAACGCTGTGGAGAGGCCCAGGAGGATGAGTGCCGCTGTTTCCCCGTTGTCGAGCAGGGCTCGGATGTCGTCGGTGGCTGCGATGAGGGCGGTCTTGGTGCTGTGGTTGGCTCTGAAACCGGACTGCGAGGGGTCGAGGGATCCATTCGTCTCGAGGAAGGTGGCAAGTTGTCTGTTGGCGATCTTCTCTATGACTTTGGCAGGAAAAGGGAGGAGCGAGATGGGGCGGAAGTTTTTGAGGTCGGTGGGGTCTGCTGTTGGTCTCTTCAGTAGGGCGCTGAGCTCGGCGTGCTTCCAGCTCTCCGGGAAGGTGGCAGTGTCGAAGGAGGTGTTGATGACGTCTCGGAGTTGGGGTGCGATGGTGGAGTCGGCCTTGTTGAAGACGTGGTGGGGGCAGGGGTCAGTCGGGGATCCGGAGTGGATGGTGTTCATCGCGCGGGTTGTGTCTTCGGTGGTAACCATGGTCCAGGTTCGGAGGGTGGCGGTATGGTGCCTTGGTTCGACAGTTGGGTGCGTGGATGGTGCGCCGAAGCTGTTGTGGATGTCGGCAATCTTGCGGTGGAAGAATGAGGCGAGGGAGTCGCAGAGATCTTGTGAATGGGTGATGTCAATGTTGCCGGTGCTGGGGTTGGAGAACTCCTTGACGATGCTGAAGAGTTCCTTGCTGTCGTGGGCGTTGTTGTCCAGTCGATCCTTTAGTGATTTCTTCTTGGTGGTGCGGATGAGCTGGTGGTGCTTGCGGGTTGCGTGTTTGAGGGCGGTGATGTTGTCAGTGGTCCGGTCGAGGAACCAGGCATTCTCGAGGGTGCGGCAGGTCTTCTTGGAGTCCTTGAGTTCGTCGGTGAACCAGGGGGCCTTCTGGGTTTGCTGGGAGGGTTCTTCAGTGGTGCGAGGTCGTCGGCGCAGGCGGTCAGCCACTGCCTGAAGTTGCGGGCTGCTTCGTTGGGGTCCGGTGTGCTGGCCGGTGGGTTTTGGCTGAGGGAGGTGGTGAGCTGGTCGGCGGTGATCTTGCTCCAACTTCTGTGAGGGATCTGTTGCGGGTGGTGGTGGGTGGTGGTTTTTCTGAAGCTGAAGTGGACGCAGCTGTGGTCGGTCCAGTGAAGTCCAGTGGAGTGGCTGAAGGCGATGTGCTTGCTGGATGAGAAGACGGGATCAAGTGTGTGGCCGGCGTAGTGGGGGTGTTGACCAGTTGCTTGAGTCCGAGGTTGGCAAGGTTTTCCAGCAGGGTGACGGTGTTGCGGTCCTTGCTGTTCTCCAGGTGGAAGTTGAGGTCCCCTAGGAGGATGTAGTCGGCGGAGGGGAGGGCGTAAGGGCTGATGAAGTCCGTGATGTCTTCGCTGAATTGTGCACGTGGTCCCGGGGGTCTGTAGATGAGGGTGCCTCTGAGGGTCGTCTTTGGGTTGGTGTGAATCTGGAAGTGGAGGTGTTCGGCGGCGGTGAAGGTGTCGTCTGCGTCGGTCGTGATGCGGATGGTGTTCTTGTGGACGATGGCGATTCCTCCTCCGGTCTGGTTGACGCGGTCCCTCCTGATGATCTTGTATCCATCCGGGATGGCGATGGCGATGGCGGGGGCTGAGGTGGCGAGCATCTATGTTTCAGTGAGGAAGGCGATGTCTGGTGAGGTTGTGTCAAGCAGGTTCCAGAATTCGACGGCGTGTCTGTGGACGGAGCGGGTGTTGAGCAGGATGCACTTGAAGTCGCTGCTGGAGTTTGGCTTGGCGGGTGCGGTGCCTGTTTGGAGGCAGGTGAACTTGCAGGTTGGTAAGGTGAAGGGTCTGTGGAAACGTTTCGGGGCGGCCCGGCAGCAGGTGGGCCTCCGGCCGGTATTGAGTGCATTGAGGGCAGCGGCGTCGTAGGTTTGTCGGGTCGTCTTGCATCGGTGGGGGCCAGGGGTCCTGGCGCTGGGCGCGGTCCAGGCGCAGACGGGCTTGCCTTTGGCGCGCCTTCAGCGCACAATCGGCGCTCCCGCTGCGCGTACGCGCGGTCGCCATTTATGGCTAAGTGGGAGGGCGGAGCAGCTGGGAGGCGGGAGCGGGGAGGGCACAAAACAAAAAGGGGGCGTGGCCGCTTGGACGGCAGCGGGAAGCAGGGAGCGGGGTGGGCAGGCACAGGGGGACTGATGAACAAAAAACAAAGCTAAAACAACAGCGTGCAAGGGGACAGCAGTGACAACAATAAAGGGCAAATGAAAACAAATAGGAAACAAAAAGAATAATCAAGCACACGCAAATACGGCAGAGGGGCAGGGATCAGCGAGGCAGGCACAACGAGGCTGCGGGCAGCAGCGAGGCGAGGGGCACACACACAGCTGGTGGGCATGCGGCGCGGGGGTGTCCTGAGAACATAGCAAAGGCACATCGGGCTACCAGTCCCTACAAAAATTTGGCAAGTTTGGTGGAAAACCATTCAGCCGTTCGGGCTAAAAGTGAGTTCAACCGCCCTATGGAAATTAACATGGGGAAAACACGTTTTGGGACCCCCCTTTTATCTCGTCCCCCGCTTGACGAATCCCCCCCCAAACTTTCAGGGAAGGAGCGGAGCACCGCGAGGCAAATTTGAGGAAATTTTCAGGCAGATTCCTCAACCGGCGCCAAAGTTATGAAGAATGAGAATGTTGAGAATTCCCTATACAAAATAATCCTAACTATAACTACTTACTGGCGTTACGAATTAGCATTTAAAAAACCTATGAAATTCACTGAAAAAACCATAGGTTTCACACCAGTTATAGTTAGGAATTAGCATTTAAAAAACCTTTTAAATTCACTGAAAAAACCATAGGTTTCACACCAGTTATAGTTAGCTGGAAATTTTACTGACATAAAACCATTGAAATTCCCATGTTATAGTTAGTTGGACTCACTATAACTTGCGCGCCTGCAATGCACTGCTGATGACATCACATACGGAACAGCTGAATGGATTTCCACAAAACTTGGCAAAATTGTAGGGACTGGTAGCCCGATGTGCCTTTGCTATGTCTCAAGATATGTGCTCCAGTGGATTTTTAGTAATTTAGGTTCAAAAAATATATATATCTGGGCGGAGCCTAACCACACATCTGATCTGATTGGCTGTCAGCACTTCATCCAAGAAGTGTTGGCAGCCATCTTGGGACCAATATACATGATAGCACCTCATTAAAAAGCATTGTAGGGGGCGTGGCCAGGATGGCGGCGCGGTAGGACGTGTTTCGTGTCCCCTCCGGCCCCAGGCCCTACATAGCGCAGCTTGGTGAGACCCCCGGAGCTCTTGTGGGGCATTTGGTGGTCGGAGTGACCCTCCGTGGCAGTGGCCGGCAGAGCCGATCGCCCGACATCGAGGAGATCCGCCTGCGGAACACCCGATCAGGCGGCTGTACCGGACCCGAGGAGAGTGGTGTGAGGCAGTGGCCGCGGCGCACCGGAGACGTGGGGAGAGGAGCAGCGAGCACCAGTGCTCCCCGCCGGACCCTGAGGGGAGGCACTGCGGACCGTACCTGGCGAGGAAGGAGAGCCAGTCGGTGCCGGACTTCGGGACCACGGCGGGGGCGGAGCCTCATGCCCGGAGAGCCTGGAGCAGTGGAGCGGCCATCCAACTAATTTAGGCCGGGGTCTGAGGCCTAGCGGGAAGACCGCCGGAGCGGATTTCCGAGCCCCCTGCGGCGGCGCAGGGCACCGGGGAGCGCCGGACAGTTGGTAGTGCGGAAGGAGGCACACGGCGCGACCTGGACGAGATCTTTGGGTCGGCGGCAGCTGGGAAGGTGCATCGTTGCCGGGGCACTGCTTGGAGCGGAGCACTCGGACCCTGGCACGTCCTACTTGGGGGCTCGGCAGCCAGGTGGAGGAGCTTGGAGGAAGGGGGAGAGACCGTCGGAGCGGATCTCCGAGCCCCCTGCACCGGCGCAGGCAGCAGAGGGCACCGGACAATCAGCAGTGCAGAAGGAGGCACACGGCGCGACCCCGGACGAGCACTCTGGGCCGGCGGCAGCTGGGAGGGTGAGTCACTGCGGGTGCACTGCTCGGAGCGGAGCGATCTGACCCCTGGCACATCCTACTTGGGGATCTAGTAGCCTGGCAGAGGAGCTTGGACGGAGGGGGAGCCTCTCGGCGCCTGTGGGGCGGCCCCCCGCTCTGACTGGCGCGGAGTGTCTGTGGGCCTCAATGCTTCTGTGGAGGTGATTGCTTTTGGGCCTAGCGCGAAGGCGCCGACTCGAGCCCTCGTGGAGCCCTGGTCTGGGGGCAGCAGAGCGGACTTTAGGGTGCCTCCCAGGAAGACACGTGGGGCCGCGATGGCTACGGTGGTACGCAAGGGAAAGACAGTGAAGGACCAACCGAAGAACACCCAGCAGCCGGCGTCACCCGGGCCAAGCGCATCTCCTAGGCCCTCAGATGATGAAGCACCGGCCACTAAAGCCTTCATGGCGGACCTTTTTAAGTCCATAAAGGAGGATATCTCAGATCTCCGAGCACAACTCACATCTGATCTTCGGGAAGTAAGGAGAGATGTGGACGCGGTGGGGGAAAGGGTGGCCACTTTGGAGGACCATGACCTCAGCATGGCGAATGATGTTCACCAGCTGCAGCAGGACGTTTTGAGGCTCACCGAACAGAACCTAGACCTGCAATCCCATGCGGAGGATTTAGAGAATCGCTCACGAAGGAACAACATTCGCATTCGGGCGGTGCCGCAGGGCGGAGAGGCGGGAGACCTCGGTGAGTACGTGCAGGACCTCTTCATCCAGCTTCTGGGGGACGAGGATGTACGTGAGATTAGAATGGACCGGGCTCACCGGGTGGGCTTGCCAAGGAGGGGAGGTGGGCCACCCCCAGACATCCTGGTGTGTGTCCACGACTTTCAGCTCAAGGAGAGGATCCTCAGGAAGGCGAGGGACACCACTGACTTCCAGTTCCGTGGGCACCGGCCACAGCTCTTCCAGGACTTGGCGGCAACGACCCTTCAGAAGCGGCGTGATTTCAGGCCTGTCACGGCGTTCCTTCGGCAGCGTAGCATTCCTTACTCGTGGGGCCACCCTTTCCGCATAGTGTTTCGCTGGAACAATAAGCTTGAACAAATTCGCTCGCTGCAGGTGGCCAAGGACTTGCTAGGCATTGAGGAAGAGACACCAACATCGAGGGCCGGCAGCCCGTCACATAGACGGCGACATCGATCTTCCTCTTGGCATCGAGTGGGGCAGGCGGCGGATCGCGGGCGGCCTGATCGGGCTACCAGCCTACAAGCGATGGGAGACGCAGTGGCCTCCGTCGCCTCTGCAACGTTGACATCCTCTCAGCAGAGCTCTGGGGCGGCATAGCGGCCGAATAAGGGCCTGGAGGCTCTGGAGGGGCACACGTTCATTCATCGGTCCATGGGGCAGCAGGAACTTTGTGAGAAGACCCCCGGGACCGCGGCCTTGGAGGACCCACCCGAGGTCTTTCACCCCCCTCCCAGAGACTGTCCGGTGCGCTGCACTGTTCTGGGAGTCTTCGTTGAGACTGTAACGTATTATTGTTTTTGTTTGACATGGGGTTTGGGGATTGGGTGGGGGGCTGTGGGGAGTTGTATGTGGCTGCCTCCGCCAAGGGAGGAATTGTGGGGTGTTGGTCGGGGGGGGAAGGGGCTGGGGGGGTTTCATGGTGGTGGTGATGTGAGTGTTGAGTGGGGTGCTTGGTCAAGGGGTGACTTGGTAAGGCGGGGGAGGGGGGAGGGGATTTGCGATGCCAGTTAGCGTAGGGACATGGAACGTAAAAGGGCTTAACTCACCGCAGAAGCGACAAAAAGTGTGGAAGTATCTGGTGGACCATCAGCTGGATGTGGTGGGCCTCCAGGAGACCCATCTAGCACGGAAGGATGAAATGCGCCTTAGGCATAGGGCTTACCCGATCATTTACAAGGCCTCTGCATCCACAAAACACCGAGGGGTGGCTCTCCTCTTCCGTGCGGCGCTACACTTCCAGCCAGTGGAGGTACGGGCTGACAGGGACGGCCGGTGGTTGATGGTGAAGGGGTTGGTTCAGGGTCGCTTGTGTACCTTTGTTGTGTTGTATCTTCCTAATGCAGGCCAGAATAAGTTCCTACAGGCGCTGTTGCAGAGGGTGGGGGAATTCGCTGAGGGATGCCTGTTTCTTCTGGGTGATTTTAATTTGGTGTGGGACAAGGTTGTGGATAGCTCTAGGACTCACAGGGCTGCTGCGGGGGTGTTCTCGGCAGCGACACAAGGGCTGCTGGGGGAACTGGGCCTTGCTGATAGCTGGAGGTTCTTTCATCCAACTTCTCGGGATTACACGTTCTTTTCACATGTGCATCAGTCCTACTCCAGGCTAGACTATGTTTTCATCAGTCAGGCACTTAAGGGGGATATCCAAGATGCTGCCATTCTCCCACTCTCGGTCTCCGACCATAGCTTGTTAGTGCTCACCCTCCGTTGGTCGCCATCTGGCGATGGGCTGCGGAAGTGGTATTTCCCTGCCTCGGTGGTCAGGGATGAAGCTTCCAGCCGGGCACTCCGGGAGGCCATTCGGGAGTTTATTGCCCTCAATCCCATATCGGATACGTCGGTAGCCAATACCTGGGACGCACTTAAGGCGTCAGTCAGGGGTACCTGCCTAGCACTTAATGCCAAGCTTAATAAGCTGCGGAGGAAAGATCGGGAGGAATTGGAAGCCGAACTGTCTAGGCTGGAGCGGGAGCACAAGCTTAATCCATCCAGGGCGACCTTGCGTCCGCTGACGGCGATTCGGGGGAAGTTGAGGGCCCACTATAATAACAGGGCAGAACTCACAATGCTGCGACTGGGACGACACTCCTACTCCTCTGGGAATAAAGTGGGGAGACACCTGGCATGTCAGCTGCGGGAGAAGAGGGAGAGGGAATACATTGGAGGAGTGATGGACGAAGCAGGCGTACTACAACATAGGGACGAGGAGAAGGCGAATATCTTTGGCCGCTTTTATGCGGACCTTTACGCAGGGGACGGACTAGACGCGGAAGCACAGCGGGAATACTTGCAGCAGCTGCCACTTCCTCAGGTGTCACAGCAGTGGAATGAGCTGCTGGAGGCCCCGATCACCAGGGAAGAGGTCCTTCAAGTCATCAAGGACCTGAAATTGCACAAGGCGCCCGGTCCGGATGGCTACACGGCCATCTTCTACAAGTCGTATGCTTCCGACCTCTGCGATTTTCTGGTGGCCCTGTTTAATGACATGGCCACTTCTGGCTCGTCAGCTGGTACTCTGGCGGAAGCAGTGGTCACGGTTTTGCCCAAACCAGGGAAGGACCCTGCCCAATGTGCTTCCTATCGCCCCATAGCGCTTCTAAACTTAGACTCTAAATTGTATTCAGCGATCCTGGCCCGTAGGTTGCAAGACCTGATGCCTGCGCTTATCCACCCAGACCAGTCCGGCTTTATTAAGGGGCGCCAAACCCATGATAACACGCGGAGGGTGGTGCATCTCATTGAAAAGGCTGACAGGTTTCGTATCCCGGCGGTCCTTGTGGGGCTGGACGCCGAAAAGGCCTTCGACCGGGTGGATTGGGGCTTTCTATTTGCCACTATGTCGACGTTTGGCTTTTCGGACAGGTTTATCACTATGGTGAAGGCCAATTATAGCAACCCCAGGTCGCGAGTGATGGTGAACGGACACAAATCGGTGTACTTCCCTCACTCTAGGGGCACCAGGCAGGGTTGTCCTCTCTCGCCCTTGCTGTTTGCGCTCAGCATCGAACCTTTGGCGCTGGCGGTCCGGACATGTGAGGGGATACGGGGCATCCCGTTCGCAGGAGAGCAGCATAAAATAACGCTCTTCGCGGATGACATTCTGTTTTCGGTGGCAGACCCGGAACGGTCGTTACCCTGCGTCAGGGAAGCATTGTTGCAGTTTGAGACTGTGGCCGGCTTTAAAGTCAACTACGGTAAGTCCTATGTTCTGAATCTCACCCTGTCGCAGGCAGAAGTGGACAGGGTTCGTCCGCTGACACCCCTAGCTTGGGCCGTCAACTCGATAGTCTACTTGGGGGTCCATCTGACCCCAACGGTGGGCAAACTGTTTTCAGCCAACTTCCCCCCTCTCTTGGCCAGGACACGGTCAGAACTGGATAGGTGGAAACCTAAATTTCTGTCTTGGTTAGGTAGAATCCACTCAGTGAAGATGGTTCTCCTTCCTAAGTTTCTTTATTTGTTTCAGGCACTGCCTATACCGCTGGACAATGATTTCTTTCGGCGCCTCAAGACGCAAATACTGCGATTTATATGGCAAGGGGGACGGGCTCGTCTCTCGTTTGCGGTCTTGCGTCGTCCAAGGACGGAAGGGGGAGTGGGCCTCCCAGACCTGCAACTCTATTATAAAGCGGCTCAATTGAGGGTGATGGTGGAGTGGTCGCAGCAAACATCTGAAAAGCACTGGCTCCATATGGACCGGAGTGTGGCTGGCAGGTCGATATGGGACCTCGCGTGGAAGCCTAAGAGGGACAGGCCTCTCAACGCGTATATCAGTACTCCGACGGGTACAACGCTGGAGGTGTGGGACACGCTCGCCTCGGATGAGCGTTGGACGACCTTCCCCTCTCCCTTTACGCCCATCCATTTTAATCCTGCCTTTGCTCCGGCGCTCCATGATGGAGCCTTTGACGCCTGGAGGGAGGGGGGTTGTAGGGCACTGACGCATCTGTTTCATGGACTGGATCCCCTCTCCTTTCCCAACTGCATGAGGGACTATGGGGTTTCCCAGACTGAGCGATTTCGCCACCTACAGATGCTCCACTGGGCCACATCGCCTGGGGTGCGTGACGCGGCTACGAGACCACCCACGCCGTTTGAGGCCTTTTTACTTCGGACGTCCACCATGAAGGGGACTATCTCCTTTTTATACCGCCACCTGCTTCATTCTGCTGTGGCCCCAAGGCCGCGGTATATGGCTCAGTGGGAAGACATGGTGGGGAGAGAAGTCTCCGATGCCGAATGGACGGCATTATGGAGAGATGTCACTGCATTCAACCACTCCCTGCAGTTACGGGAGGCACACCTTAAGACCCTTACACTCTGGTATCTCTGCCCAGCTAGACTTCATCGCATATACCCGGCTACATCCGATAGGTGCTGGAGGGGTTGTGGACTCCTGGGGGACTTTCGCCACATCTGGTGGGACTGCCCAGTGATTCGGCCCTATTGGGAGGAAATCCTCTCGCATATTAAGGACATTCTGAGCTATCCCATTGAGGACTCCATCGCATCGGTCTTGTTAGGCCTGCGAGATCCCCACCTGAACTACCAGACACGGGCGGATAAAAGGATCTTGTGGCTATGCTTGGGAGCCGCCAAACTTACTCTGGCTGCCGCTTGGAAGCAGAGAGGAGCCCCTGCTATTTCTTTGTGGCACGCTAGACTGTGGAGATACTTGAGTCTGGAGAGAATGGCGGACATCAATTTGGGCAATTTCAAGAATTTTCGTTATCAATGGGGTCCTCTAGTGGAGTTCCTTTCTAAAGGGTTGCCTTCGGCAGTTTGCCCGGCCTCTATTAGGTCACTTCATCTATTTCAAGTCTAGTGTGAATGACGGTGGACCAGCCGGAGTGTTTGCGGGATCACCACCATGGGGGAGGGAGGGGGTTGTGGGGAGGGGGGGGGTTTGGTTCCTTCTGTTTCGGGTACGGGAGCCCCTGAGGAGAGCGCTGTTGGGCCGGTAGCCATCTAGCTGATTAGACACCTGACCTTGTGGATATTTTACGCTGTGCTCTCATGTTGGACTTTGACAGCTTTTGAGACGTACCCACAGACTCAGCTACTATTGCTTTGAACTTGATATACGAGTGTCAGTATATAATGTATGCCCTGTTGCTTCTTAATGTGCCCCTTGAGCGGGGAACTGATGGCACCTTGGGGGCCCTCGCCCTGTTTGTTTTCTCTCTGTAAACCAAAATCAAAATAAAAAATAAAAAAAATAAAAAAAAAGCATTGTAGTTGATAGAGGGTTTTAGAACATTAGTTACATTATAAATCATTTGTTGATGGTACCATACTCATTTTAGGAATTGTGGTGTGTTCTAAGGTGATTTTGCCATGTGAAAAAGCCTTCTGCTGTGATATCATGAATCATGTTTGAAAGAAAACTAATATCTCATGATTTTCCCACAGTGGTTTGGAAGGGGATCTATAAGCTAAACTGAAAGCATATTTTCTGTAAATTCACATTATCTTTCTCAGTCATGTGAGAATGAAGTCTGACATTCTCAGTAAAACATGTACATCCAACAAGGACAGAGACTGTCAGTTGATTCTTTTGTGTTCTACTGCAGCCTCCTAGAGTGTTCTAAAGAACTAGAGCGCTAACAGTCCTACTTATTACAAAGGTATAGCACACCTGAAGCCATCGTGATGGGAATAAAGTGGTAACTCTTAATACATTTAATTTAAAAAGGAACAAAATGAGGGGGTATATTATGCCATAGAAAGTATTATTAGTGCTGCAGAAAGAAAAATTAGGGCACATTTTGAGTGACTTCTCAAATCCTCTTCTATTTCATTAAAGTATTCTGACATGCAGTCTCCCAAGATGGCCACCAGAGACAAAAGAGCCCAAATGTAGCCCAAATATCACCCAGTTGTAGCCCAAGTATAGCCCAATGATAGAATGTCCCAGAGTGTTCTAAAGAACAACTAGAGCTCTAACACTCTTACTTATGACAAAAGTATGGCACACCAGAAGCCATCTTGATTGGAATGAAGTGGTAAGTCTGAAAACATTTAATTTAAAAAGGAACAAAATGAGGGGGTTCTTTTTGCCATAGAAAGTATGATTAGTGCTTCAGAAAGAAAAATTAGGGATCATTTTGAGTGACTTCTCAAATCCTCTTCTATTTCATTAAAATAATTCTGACATGCAGACTGAAACATGCACTTTGAATACCAGCAGCAGACTTCCCTGGTGAGCAGTAGCTTTACTACAGTGATCTAATGAGCAACTAGAGTGCTAACATTCAGAATTTATGGCGAATGTGTGACACATCTGAATGCCTTCTTGATGGAACCAAAGTAAACAAGCATTGAAAATGCAATAGATCTCGCCCTCGTTTAAGTTAAAGCCATTCTGTTTGTAATGAGGTGGCTTTTTAGCTTTGCTTTTATTAGTGTTTTTTAAACTTTCATGTAAATAACATGCATCTGTATGCATATATGTATATGTATGCATGCATTTATATTTGTATTTATATAGATATTCACTGAAAAAACCATAGGTTTCACACCAGTTATAGTTAGCTGGAAATTTTACTGATATAAAACCATTGAAATTCCCACGTTATAGTTAGTCGGACTCACTATAACTTGCGCGTGCAATGCACTGCTGATGACATCACATATTACATCACTCATGACATGGTCAGTGACATCACTCATGACATCACTGATGACACCATCCTTGTGACACAGTGACAGACCTCCTCTCAGTGTAAAGTAACCCTTGAGACACATATTCAAAAATAGAAACTGAAATTTTTAAAAAATGGACATACCTATACCAGTCACAACAAGCACTTCCACTATCTATATACACATCCACTCATTCACCAACAGTTCTATATAGTCACTCATACATATACTCACTCATCATATGAAGAGATACACCTATACATCCTGTTACACACCGACATTCATCCAAAAGTTACTCACACACATATTCACACGTGCAAATAAACTATTGAACAACCATTTATTTGAATATAGAGTTATACATACACTTCCACCTTACTTCTATTGAAAATTACACATATTTATTCTCTTAAACAATCACTTATAGAAACACATACTTATTTAAACAGGAAATCTTACAATCTCTTACTCTCACATATACTCACTTATATACATCAATATTCATATATACTAGATTAAAACATATGTAGTTACTGATAAAGACACTAGTGAGACAGTCATTCACTCACTAACAAACACATATAGACACTCATCCACCCATACAGTCCTGTACATATGCTGTCTTCAAAACACATACAAACAAAGAGTCAGTCACTCATGCATCTATGTGCTAAGTAATACCCCCACCAAACCATATAGACACTCATACTGATACTAATAAAAATATCAAATAACCCATATACATACGCATGTAGCTACTTATCAACACATGTAGCCACTTATACACAAAGTGAAACACTAATATATGTATTTAAATATTTAAACATAACTCACTAATATTTATTTTTCAGAAAGACACATATTCACTGGATGGTGTCATCAGTGATGTCATGAGTGATGTCACTGACCATGTCATGAGTGATGTAATATGTGATGTCATCAGCAGTGCATTGCACGCGCAAGTTATAGTGAGTCCGACTAACTATAACGTGGGAATTTCAATGGTTTTATATCAGTAAAATTTCCAGCTAACTATAACTGGTGTGAAACCTATGGTTTTTTCAGTGAATTTAATAGGTTTTTTAAATGCTAATTCCTAACTATAACTGGTGTGAAACCTATGGTTTTTTTCAGTGAATTTCAAAGGTTTTTTTAATGCTAATTCCTAACTATAAGTTTCACTTTATAAATAAGACTGTTAGCACTCTAGTTGTTCTTTTTAACACTCTGGTACATTCTGTCATTGGGCTACAGTTGGGCTACATCTAGTTGAATTTTGGGCTACATTTACAATTTTTGATCTCTGGTGGCCATCTTTGGGCTACATTGGGCTACTTTGGGCTACATTTGGGCTACATTTTGGCTCTAACATATATTAAGCCCAATGTAGCACAATACATATTTTTATAAAGTTAATTTTTTTACAAACCACTTCAGAATAGGGCTACCTGTCTCTACAATTATCCCATTTTTTTTTTTTTTTTTTTTGGGGGGGAGCGCTCCCGGAGCGCGCCCCGGAGTGCGCCCCGAAAAGCGTATTTCTGAAAAGCGCCCCCGGGCACGCTCCGGGGAGCGTCTCGTAAGCGTCAATATCGCAAACGAAAAAACATGATCGTGACGTATCGCGTAGCCGCGACCGCGTGATACGCACGGCGTAAGCGCACCCGGAAGTACTCGAGCGAATACGATCGCACAACGTAAACTTCCGGCGCGCTTACGCTGCGCGACCCGGGCCGCGCCCCTGGGCGCGTAGCGTAAGCGCGTCGGGTCATGTGAGCAGAAAATAACACTTTTCATTGGTTCATAACAGTTTTAGTTTCATAATGATGAAGCCCCTGGTCTTGTGACCTGAAAATAACACTTCTCATTGGTTCAGGACAGTTTTTTTTTCTAAATGATGAAAGACCCCACCTTTTTTCCTTATTCTGACTTTGTCCTGTGACTGAGGAAGACCTGTTTGTTGCTCTCTCTACTTTTTTGCTCTAAATAATGGCTTCATTAGTAGCATCAGCTGGTGCATCTGCCCCACCACCACCACCACCACCACCAAGAGGACCAGCTCCAAATTATATTGGTGGTCAAGAACAGGAGGAGGAGGAAGAGGAAGAGGAGGAGGGGAGAAGAAGATGGCTGCCAGAAGAAAATACACCTTATAAACCCAAACCACACATTATTTGGCAGTTTTTTTCAATTCCAGAGGGGAAAAAAAAGGTGAATGCTCCCAAGGTGACTTGCCTCATCTGCAATGATGAACTTTCACGGGGCAACCCAAACAAGAAATATTCTTTTGGTAACTATACCATGATTCGGCACATGACAAGAAAGCATCCAAACAACTACTCTCGAGCAGAGTTCCGGGAACTGGCCAGTAACCTCCCCCAGTCATCAAGGACCCCCTCCCAAAGAAACCAACCCACTTCCTCGCAACCAGAAACATCTGAGGTGATGCCTTGCATTCAGCCGAGATTTGCTGATTTTAAAATTACTTGTACTGCTTGTGGCAAGCTTATCTCCTATGGGGAACAAAGTATTAAGCTCATCGTCCTTGCAGGTGATAATCACAAGTGCCCCAAAAAGAAATAATTTTTTGGGTTTTTTGTTTTTTTGCTCCAGTTGAGCCAGTTTCAATTCCCTTTTTTTGTTTCTCCCCCTAAAAAATACAAAAAAAAATATAAAACTGTTTTGAAAAGCCAAAAAAAGTTCAAAAAGTTCAAAAAACACAAAAAAAATATAAAACAACAAAAAGAAGAAGAAAAAAAAGTTCTTTTTAGAACTACCTCCAATTTCTAAATAAAAACTTCATTTTTTTGAAAACTGTCATCTTTTTCCCTCATTTTACGCTCCCCGGTGCGCTACCTGGTGCGCGCACCGTGCGCTTCCCCCGCGCAAAACGAAAAAAAAAAAATATATTTTAAATGCCCCGCGGGGCCCTTTTATAGCCCCCACATCAAACCTAGGGGGTCAAAGGGGTCTATCCCTGACGCCTTATGGTCAGTTCCCACTTTGTTTTAGCCGCCTCTTATGTCTCGATTTTACCGAGACACAAGATGGCGACCGCTCTGGACTGTTTGGAATGTTTACAGACACCCGAGAGCCAATCAGCTTTTCATGCGCACCTCGCGTGTCGCGCCTGGAGCGCTCTCCGGTGCGCGCACCGGTGCGCTGCTATAGATATATATATTTTTTTGAACCTAAATTACTCAAAATCCACTGGAGCACATATCTTGAGACATAGCAAAGGCACATCGGGCTACCAGTCCCTACAATTTTGCCAAGTTTGGTGTAAATCCATTCAGCCGTTCGGGCTAAAAGTGAAATCGACCGCCCTATGGAAATTAACATGGGGAAAACGCGTTTTGGGACCCCCCTTTTATCTCGGCCCCCGCTTGACGAATCCCCCCCAAACTTTCAAGGAAGGACCGGAGCTCGACGAGGCCATTTTCAGGAAATTTTCAGGCAGATTCGTCAACCGGTGCCAAAGTTATTCCAAATAGAATTTTGAGATTTAACATTGAAAAAAATCCTAACTATAACTACCTACTGGCGACCGCCAGTAGGTAATACAGATTATATATGTTTATATATGTATGTATATATATATTTATATATATAATTACACATAAATATATATATATGCATATATATGCATATATATATGTGTATATGTGTGCGTGTAGAGAGAGGTAGAGGTGTAGAGGTAGAGAGGTAGAGGTAGAGAGGTAGCGGTAGAGAGGTAGAGACTAGTAGAGAGAGAAGTAGAGAGAGGTAGAGAGGAAGAGACTAGAGAGTGAGTAGTAGAGAGTAGTAGAGAGCAGTAGAGAGAGTAGCAGAGAGTGAGTAGTAGAGAGTAGTAGAGTGAATAGTAGAGCGAGTAGTAGAGAGTAGTAGAGAGTGAGTAGTAGAGAGTGAGTAGTACTGAGTAGTAGAGAGTAAGTAGTAGAGTGAGTAGTAGAGAGTAGTAAAGAGTGAGTAGTAGAGAGTAGTAGAGAGTGAGTAGTAGAGAGTAGTAGAGAGTAAGTAGCAGAGAGAGAGAATAGAATAGAATATAATAGTATAGAATAGTAGAGAGTAGTAGTAGAGAGTAGTAGAGAGTGAGTAGTAGAACATTTCGTTCTGTACAACAGAACTTCTTCAGGGCGTTCTTATTTCCTTCAAGTTATGTCAGTATCCTGTTGTCATATAACTAGATATTTCTTCCAAATGTTAGACGAGACGTAAGTACATTCTTATTCAAAGTGACTAGGTATCAATTTTACCCACACAATTCGGGCAGACTTGAGTAATTTATAGCATCCTCAAAGTCAGTCTTTCAAAAATTCCAAAGTGTAGGACATGATAATCCAAATCCAAATGTTTCTCAAGAAAAGTCATTTTCAATCGTTTGGAATATTGGTGTTTGGGCAGATATGACCCAGGGACCCCCAGTATGCAAGGGGAATTAGTCCCCCCTCTGCAAACGCGCCAGTGGCCTGCGTTGCAGAGAGGTGTAAAAAGGGGCATAGCCTCATTACACCTCTGTGCAATGCAGCCCCCTGGCGCATACTGGAGGTTCCAGGTGGGCTAGTTGGCCCCCAGGGACCCCTAGTATGCAAGGGGAATTTGTTCCCCCTCTTCAAACATGCACGGGGGCTGCGTTGCAGAGAGGTGTCAAAAAGGGTGTGGCCTCATTACACCTCTCTGCAATGCAGCCTCCTGGCGCATACTGGAGGCTCCTGGTGGGCTAGTTGGCCCCCAGGGACCCCCAGTATGCAAGGGGAATTAGTTCCCCCTCTGCAAACGCGGCAGGGGGCTGCGTTGCAGAGAGGTGTAACAAGGGGCATAGCCTCATTACACCTCTGCAATGCAGCCCCCTGGTGCATACTGGAGGTTCCAGGTGGGCTAGTTGGCCCCCAGGGGCCCCGAGTATGCAAGGGGAATTAGTTCCCCCTCTTCAAACATGCACAGGGGCTGCATTTCAGAGAGGTGTAAAAAGGGGCGTGGCTTCATTACACCTCTCTGCAATGCAGTCCCCTGGCGCATACTGGAGATTCCTAGTGGGCTTTCAGGTCTAATATAGTTAGGAATTAGCATTAAAAAAACCTTTGAAATTTACTGAAAAAACATAGGTTTCAGGCCTTATATAGTTAGGAATTAGCATTTAAAAAACCTATGAAATTCACTGAAAAAAACATAGGTTTCACACCAGTTATAGTTAGGAATTAGCATTTAAAAAACCTATTAAATTCACTGAAAAAACCATAGGTTTGACACCAGTTATAGTTAGCTGGAAATGTTACTGACATAAAACCATTGAAATTCCCACGTTATAGTTAGTTGGACTCACTATAACTTGCGCGCCTGCAATGCACTGCTGATGACATCACATATTACATCACTGATTACATGGTCAGTGACATCACTCATGACATCACTGATGACACCATCCTTGTGACAGAGTGACAGACCTCCTTTCAGTGTAATGTAACCCTTGAAACACATATTCAAAAATAGAAACTAAAATTTTCAAAAAAATAGAGATATCCATACCAGTTACAACAACCAATTCAGTAATACCACCAGCTATATACACATCCACTCATTCACCAACAGTTCTATATAGTCACTCATACATATATTCACTCATCATATGTAGTGAAACACCTATACATCCTGTTACATACCAACAGTCATCCAAAAGTTACTCACACACATAATCACACATGCAAATAAACTATTGAACATCCATTTATTTGCATATACAGCTATACACACACTACCACCTTACTTCTAAGGAAACTTACAGATACTTACTCTCTTAAACAATCACTTATAGAAAGACATACTTATTTAAACAAGAACTCTTTCAATCGCTCACTCTCACATACACTCACTTATAAACATCAATGCTCACATATACTAGATTAAAACACATGTAGTTACTGATAAAGACACTAGTGAGACAGTCATTCACTCACTAACACACACACATACACACTCATCCACCCATACAGTCCTGCACATATGCTGTCTTCAAAACACATTCAAACAGTGAGTCAGTCATTGATGCATCTATGTGCTAAGTAACACCCCCACCAAACCATACAGACACTCATACTGATACTAAAAAAACATCTAATAACCCATATACACACACATGTAGCTACTCACCAACCCATGCAGCCACTTATACACAAAGTGAAACACTAATACAAACATTTAAATATTTAAACAATACTCGCTAATATATGTATTCACTAAGATACACTTAATAAGCCAGTTAACCAATCTTTTTTTTTAAAACATCCATTAAGACACTTATTTAAACATTTATTCTTCCATCGACCTTTACATATACATATATAAAACATATTTATTTTTCAGAAAGACACACATTCACTGGATGGTGTCATCAGTGATGTTATGAGTGATGTCACTGACCATGTCATGAGTGATGTAATATGTGATGTCATCAGCAGTGCATTGCAGGCGCCCGCTCCGCTCCTTCCCTGAAAATGTGGGGGGGGGGGGATTCGTCAAGCGGGGGCCGAGATAAAAGGGGGGTCCCAAAACGTGTTTTCTCCATGTTAATTTCCATAGGGCGGTCGAACTCACTTTTAGCCCGAACGGCTGAATGGATTTCCACAAAACTTGGCAAAATTGTAGGGACTGGTAGCACGATGTGCCTTTGCTATGTCTCAAGATATGTGCTCCAGTACATTTTGAGTAATTTAGGTTCAAAAACATATATATATCTATAGGCGCGCCCCGGTACGCGCACCGTGGAGTGCACCAGGCGCGCTACGAGACTTGCGCGCGGAAAGCTGATTGGCTCTCGGGTGTCTGTAAACATTCGAAACAGTCCGGAGCGGCCGCCATTTTGTGTCTCAGTAGGATCGAGACACAAGAGGTGGCAAAAACAAAGGGGGAAATGACCATAAGGGGGCAGGGTAGACCCCCCTGACCTCCTAGGTTTGATGTGGGGGCCATAAAAGGGCCCCGCGGGGCAAAACAAAAAAAAATCAATTTTCAAGGGGGGAGCGCCCGGTACGCGCATCGGTGAGCGCACCGGTGAGCGCACCGGTGAGTGTACCATAGGGAAAAAGAATGACAGATTTTTAAAAGAAGTAGCTGTTTTAAAAAAAAATTATTTTTGTTGTTTCTTTTATTTTATTTAAGTACCTACATGTAGGTACCAATGCACAGTCTTAAATTTAATGTACACCGTCTCCTCTGTAGATATCTTGCATGTTGTTATAGAAGTTATTGTGGTATATGGAATTCATACCATACTCTGTCAGGAAAGCAGAAACAGATATTTTAAGCACTCCTTGAGAAGTCCTAGGGGATCATGGGTAATCTATCCTGTTCCCTTATGATGAAAAAGAGATGTTAGACACACATTGGAGATAATATAGTGGGAGAAAGGTAGTAAACTTACTATGTAACACAAAAAAGTTGCATAGTATACTATAAGTCTCACTTTATAATATAAACATTTTGGTACTACTTCATGAAATACATATTAAAATGAATAATGTCTCAAACAATTTTTAATTATTAAATATACATTTATTCTTCTGATTCTTTTTCAAAATTTAATAAAACTTCTAACATAATATCGTCCGGAATTTCCTCATAATCATTAGTACATGATTCTATTTGTTCCAAAGATTTTAGTAACTCTTGGTTGAAAGAGTCATCCATGAAATTAAATTCATCTTTTTGTTATTCTGGATTTTCCACCTTTACTTCAAAAGAAATAACAGTTGATTGTTTTTCTCCTTCCATTTTTTTGCTGTAAATTGCATAAAAAATAAATATATCAGTAGAGTTAGGGCACTGTTGGGTTTAAGTTCAGACAGGTACTTTTGAGTTTTTAACAGTGAAGTTATCTTTGAGCAGTGTATGGTTTCAGGCAGGAAGTAGAACTATTAAAAAGTGCATGTGATGAAGCCTAAGTAAATTCATAATTATACCAGAGAAGCCTAACTCAATTCATAATAATAACAGAGAAGTCTATCTCAATCTCTAGCTCTTACAGAGGGACAGTATATAACTATCAGCAAACGTTTTCCCAAATTAACTTAAAGTGCATAACACAGTTCTCCTTTCAAATTAACAACTTACCTTTTTCAAAGTAGTTGAAGTTTTCTGTCAAAATTCTTTCCAAATGTATCTTAGGTAGTATTAGTCAAAATGGCTGTGTTTCCCTCTCATTTTTCATATATATTCATGTACTTAACCAATCAAATGTCAGCAAAAAAAAAGTACAAAATGTAAGTACATTTTAATTGGTTGAAAATTCAAACCGTTTCATATGTGTTTTTGTCATGTAATTTACCTCACGATATTTAGACAGGGCTACAGCCCAAATGGCTCAATGGAATACCACCAAATTTGGGTAAATGGTAGGGACTGCTATGTAGTAGGGCCTATTCTATATTTGGTGTAAGTGTCTCCAGTGGTTTTTATGTAAATTACTTTCCCACTTTTTTTAGGGAGCGCTTACAGGTGCGCGCCCCGGTACGCACACCGGCTGCGTTTCGGTAGAATTGAGACATAAGATGGAGGACAAACAACGTTGGGAATGGGTAGAAGGGAGCACGGTAGACACTTCCTGACCCTCTAGGTTTTCTGAGGGATGTTTAGGAAGCCCATTTATGTCCCCCCCAAAAAACATTTTTACATTTTTCACGGGGGGAGCGCCCGGTACGCGCACTGGGAAGCGTACCGGGGAGCGTACTTTGGTGAAAAATAGTGAAAAAAGTTAGAAAAAGAAAATCATTATGAGTGATCAAAGGTAGGGTAGCCCTGAAAAGAGCTTTTGGGTTCTGTGGCTACAAGTAGGTTCCAATGCACAGTCTTAAATTCAGGAGGAATATTCTATTCCCCTCATCTGAGAAGTGCACACCATCTCCTCTGTAGATGTCTTGAATGTTGTAACGCAAGTTATTGTTGTATATTGAACCCATTCCATAGTCTCTCATGTAAGCAGAAACAGATTTATTCACATGTTTCCGTGCTTTCTAAAATTGTGGACGAAATTGGTTGGACCAGTTCCATTTCTGTCTTTGGCATATATTGGAATATACCAAGGCAGTTTATGGAAAAAGTGCCATCAATTGATCAAAGGTGTCCTTTAAAAGCATTTCCAGACCAACCCCAGTCAAAGTGCCCAAGTCATTTCCACCACAGTGCACTATTAAGAGGTCAGGGTTTGGCAGATGCAAAAAGGTTTTCACCAATGGTATCAATTGGTGACATCTCAATCCTCTCTGGCCAATCCACTTGATTTTCACATTTGATAAATCAAGGTTGTGAAAATGTCTGCTAGCTGCATACCTTTGAGCCCAGTGGCTATAGCTATGTCCAATAATCCACACAGAATACATGGTGAGAGAAGGTTCTGGTTCAGTCAGATGAAGTGTGGGAATGAAATGGCAGTTGGAACAGTAGGAGTTTACAAAAAATTAATTGTGGAGTTTCCCTGCTCTTGAATCAGAAGCAATGATTGGTGGATTTAGATAGTTCAAAACTAAAAGTTAGGGTGCATGGCTGTGTTTTGTGAAAGAAGCAATTTGAATGGTTAAGAGAAAGTCAATTAAAGCAATAATGCCCCGGATAAGCTGGTGTATTGAGAGGTCAAACATCCTTGCTTAGTTCATTTGCAACATTGTAGAATAAACTTTTGAACCTGAGAGTTCAGTTAGGAGGGAGTTGCTATGATAACAGGTAGACAGGTCTGAGAGGGGGAAGGGTGTTGGTTTGAAAATAGTGAGGGAAGAGCATTGATTGGTTGAAATGAGGCATATGTGTGTAGAATTAGAGGTTTTCTGTGTCAGTCTTGGTTTCAGTGTATTGAGTGCATACCTTTTGCTCTGCTAAAGAAAAATTGGTGTGTGTGTCTGACACTGTTCTCAATCTCCCAAAGCATTTTTAAAGGTAAGTAATGATTCATTTAATTTAGATAGAGACTTGTTTGCTCTATGGAGAAGATTTGGAAGCAGATAGTGAAGTTTCAGTAGTGAAATTGAATGCTTGTACATAGGACCTGTGCTGTGTTTTTAAAATGTTATTTAAAAAACGATTTTGGGGTAAAAGAATGGCTTTTATATTTTTGGAGAAGCAATTAATAGTGTCTGCCTCTGTCAAGAAATATATTTGAACCTTTTAGAATTATGTCACCTGTGTTACCTCAAATTAGGAAGCAGATTGAGATTCTTTCTTGTTGGTTTGTGGCATGTTTTTTGGAAATGCTTGATATTAAAATATGCAAGATAGAGGAATTGTCTTTTGTGAAATAGTGAAGTTTCAGTAGTGAAATTGAATGCTTGTACATAGGACCTGCGCTGTGTTTCTAAAATGTTATTCAAAAAACGATTTTAGGGGCAAATCAATGGTATTTACATTTGGGCCTTATTTATGATTGCCTTGTGCCGCCGGTGCGTCACTTTTAACATGGGAAAAAGTGACGCGCCGGTGGTGCAAGGCCTTTATAAATAAGACACTGAGTTTCTTTGCTGTTGGTTTGTGTCTTGCTTTTTAATAATGCTTGCTATCAAGATTTGCAAGATAGAGGATTTGTATTTTGTGAAATAATGAGGTTTCAGTAGTGAAATTGAATGCTTGTACATAGGACCTGCTCTGTGTTTCTAAAATGTTATTCAAAAAACAATTTATGGGGCAAATCAATGGTATTTACCTTTGGGCCTTATTTAAGATTGCCTTGTGCCGCCGGTGCGTCACTTTTAACATGGGAAAAAGTGATGCACCGGTGGCGCAAGGCCTTTATAAATGAGGCCCTGAGTTTCTTTGCTGTTGGTTTGTGTCTTGCTTTTTAATAATGCTTGCTATCAAGATTTGCAAGATAGAGGATTTGTATTTTGTGAAATAGTGAGGTTTCAGTTGTGAAATTGAATGCTTGTACATAGGACCTGCGCTGTGTTTCTAAAATGTTATTCAAAAAACGATTTTAGGGGCAAATCAATGGTACTTACATTTGGGCCTTATTTAATATTGCCTTGTGCCGCCGGTGCGTCACTTTTAACATGGGAAAAAGTGACGCACCGGAGCGCAAGGCCTTCATAAATAAGACACTGAGTTTCTTTGCTGTTGGTTTGTGTCTTGCTTTTTAATAATGCTTGCTATCAAGATTTGCAAGATAGAGGATTTGTATTTTGTGAAATAGTGAGGTTTCAGTTGTGAAATTGAATGCTTGTACATAGGACCTGCGCTGTTTCTAAAATGTTATTCAAAAACGATTTTTGGGGCAAATCAATGGTATTTACATTTGGGCCTTATTTATGATTGCCTTGTGCCGCCGGTGCGTCACTTTTAACATGGGAAAAAGTGACGCACCGGTGGCGCAAGGCCTTCATAAATAAGGCCCTGTGTTTCTTTGCCGTTGGTTTGTGTCTTGCTTTTTGATAATGCTTGCTATCAACATTTGCAAGATAGAGGATTTGTATTTTGTGAAATAGTGAGGTTTCAGTAGTGAAATTGAATGCTTGTACATAGGACCTGCGCTGTGTTTCTAAAATGTTATTAAAAAAACGATTTTTGGGGCAAATCAATGGTATTTACATTTGGGCCTTATTTATGATTGCCTTGTGCCGCCGGTGCGTCACTTTTTAACATGGGAAAAAGTGACGCACCGGTGGCGCAAGGCCTTCATAAATAAGGCCCTGAGTTTCTTTGCTGTTGGTTTGTGTCTTGCTTTTTGATAATGCTTGCTATCAACATTTGCAAGATAGAGTATTTGTATTTTGTGAAATAGTGAGGTTTCAGTAGTGAAATTGAATGCTTGTACATAGGACCTGTGCTGTGTTTCTAAAATGTTATTCAAAAAACGATTTTGGGGCAAATCAATGGTATTTACATTTGGGCCTTATTTATGATTGCCTTGTGCCGCCGGTGCGTCACTTTTAACATGGGAAAAAAGTGATGCACCGGTGGCGCAAGGCCTTCATAAATAAGGCCCTGAGTTTCTTTGCTGTTGGTTTGTGTCTTGCTTTTTGATAAAGCTTGCTATCAAGATTTGCAAGATAGAGGATTTGTATTTTGTGAAATAGTGAGGTTTCAGTTGTGAAATTGAATGCTTGTACATAGGACCTGCGCTGTTTCTAAAATGTTATTCAAAAACGATTTTTGGGGCAAATCAATGGTATTTACATTTGGGCCTTATTTATGATTGCCTTGTGCCGCCGGTGCGTCACTTTTAACATGGGAAAAAGTGACGCACCGGTGGCGCAAGGCCTTCATAAATAAGGCCCTGTGTTTCTTTGCCGTTGGTTTGTGTCTTGCTTTTTGATAATGCTTGCTATCAACATTTGCAAGATAGAGGATTTGTATTTTGTGAAATAGTGAGGTTTCAGTAGTGAAATTGAATGCTTGTACATAGGACCTGCGCTGTGTTTCTAAAATGTTATTAAAAAAACGATTTTTGGGGCAAATCAATGGTATTTACATTTGGGCCTTATTTATGATTGCCTTGTGCCGCCGGTGCGTCACTTTTTAACATGGGAAAAAGTGACGCACCGGTGGCGCAAGGCCTTCATAAATAAGGCCCTGAGTTTCTTTGCTGTTGGTTTGTGTCTTGCTTTTTGATAATGCTTGCTATCAACATTTGCAAGATAGAGTATTTGTATTTTGTGAAATAGTGAGGTTTCAGTAGTGAAATTGAATGCTTGTACATAGGACCTGTGCTGTGTTTCTAAAATGTTATTCAAAAAACGATTTTGGGGCAAATCAATGGTATTTACATTTGGGCCTTATTTATGATTGCCTTGTGCCGCCGGTGCGACACTTTTAACATGGGAAAAAAGTGATGCACCGGTGGCGCAAGGCCTTCATAAATAAGGCCCTGAGTTTCTTTGCTGTTGGTTTGTGTCTTGCTTTTTGATAAAGCTTGCTATCAAGATTTGCAAGATAGAGGATTTGTATTTTGTGAAATAGTGAGGTTTCAGTAGTGAAATTGAATGCTTGTACATAGGACCTGCGCTGTGTTTCTAAAATGTTATTCAAAAAACGATTTTAGGGGCAAATCAATGGTATTTACATTTGGGCCTTATTTATGATTGCCTTGTGCCGCCGGTGCGTCACTTTTAACATGGGAAAAAGTGACGCACCGGTGGCGCAAGGCCTTCATAAATAAGGCCCTGAGTTTCTTTGCTGTTGGTTTGTGTCTTGCTTTTTAATAATGCTTGCTATCAAGATTTGCAAGATAGAGGATTTGTATTTTGTGAAATAGTGAGGTTTCAGTAGTGAAATTGAATGCTTGTACATAGGACCTGCGCTGTGTTTCTAAAATGTTATTCAAAAAATGATTTATGGGGCAAATCAATGGTATTTACATTTGGGCCTTATTTAAGATTGCCTTGTGCCGCCGGTGCGTCACTTTTAACATGGGAAAAAGTGACGCACCGGTGGCGCAAGGCCTTTATAAATGAGGCCCTGAGTTTCTTTGCTGTTGGTTTGTGTCTTGCTTTTTAATAATGCTTGCTATCAAGATTTGCAAGATAGAGGATTTGTATTTTGTGAAATAGTGAGGGTTCAGTAGTGAAATTGAATGCTTTTACATAGGACCTGCGCTGTGTTTCTAAAATGTTATTCAAAAAACGATTTTTGGGGCAAATCAATGGTATTTACATTTGGGCCTTATTTATGATTTTAATATTAATTAACAACAAAAGAGGGAGGATTTGTAAGAGGAACACTCCTATATCCCCGATTATAAATACAAAAAACAATGAAGGAGTGACTTATTGGAGCCTTGGACATAGAAATAGTCAGACAACCCTGAGGACAAGACATTCTTCCACCTCTTAGTGATAAACCAATGTTGGAACCAGACAGAAAGAAAAATGTGAAAACACATACACCAGAAACAAACAAATTGAGTTGTTAAAAAGAACCCTCACTCACCCTAGTGGTGACATGCTTCATCACGGGGTTCCCACTGGAGGAACCGAATGTCCCTCCAGTGTGCTTCGACGCCTGATTTGCAGCGGAGCGGGTTGTTGTGAATTGGACTTGGTGTATGTGAATAAGTGCAAGTGAAAGTGAATGAAAAAATATTGGTTGTACCCAAAATCTATTTTATTCAGCGGTCAGCCAATATTGTTAAAAACAATGTGTGGGATATTAAGGGTGGTTATATTATTGACCACTTTTATCCCTTCAATAGTAGGTCGACATGTTTCAGCTGTCTCTTTATATTATTGCAGCTTTCTTCAGGACCAGTGACATAAAAAATCCCTGGTGGTCCGTGCTCGCTAAGGCACGTCCAACCAGAGGATATATGTGAAAAATAGGCAAAAAAAGGGGATTACCGTAAAATACAGTTGCTGCAACCTAGTATTTCCAGGTGCGCAAAGTTTCCGGGTGGCGGCAGCGGACCCAATAGGTGTAAGGAGGTGAGCCGCTACGAGCAAATTGCAGTAGCGTGAAGATAGCCTCCCCCGACTAAGCCCATAGATGTCCGCACCATAGATCTGTGCTTTTCTTTGTTTGTTTGTTTCTGGTGTATGTGTTTTCACATTTTTCTTTCTGTCTGGTTCCAACATTGGTTTATCACTAAGAGGTGGAAGAATGTCTTCTCCTTATTTATGATTGCCTTGTGCCGCCGGTGCGTCACTTTTAACATGGGAAAAAGAGACGCACCGGTGGCGCAAGGCCTTCATAAATAAGGCCCTGAGTTTCTTTGCTGTTGGTTTGTGTCTTGCTTTTTGATAATGCTTGCTATCAACATTTGCAAGATAGAGGATTTGTATTTTGTGAAATAGTGAGGTTTCAGTAGTGAAATTGAATGCTTGTACATAGGACCTGTGCTGTGTTTCTAAAATGTTATTCAAAAAACGATTTTAGGGGCAAATCAATGTTATTTACATTTGGGCCTTATTTATGATTGCCTTGTGCCGCCGGTGCGTCACTTTTAACATGGGAAAAAAGTGACGCACCGGTGGCGCAAGGCCTTCATAAATGAGGCCCTGAGTTTCTTTGCTGTTGGTTTGTATCTTGCTTTTTATAATGCTTGCTATCAACATTTGCAAGATAGAGGGTTTGTATTTTGTGAAATAGTGAGGTTTCACTAGTGAAATTGAATGCTTGTACATAGGACCTGTCCTGTGTTTCTAAAATGTTATTTAAAAAACGATTTTCGGGGCAAATCAATGGTACTATCTAATCCTTGTCAATAATGTAAAACCAATTCATGTGCTCAAAATATTTTTTTAGAATAACATTTAAAAAACAGAGATAAGGTCATATGTATAAGCATTATAGTGTTTATATTGTTTACTTATTGTCATTGCATTGTTGTTTGGTAATAGTGGTCGATAATGTTTTTTTTTTTGTTTACCACAGATTTAAATCAACATTTCAATAGTAAGGAAATATGCCCTCAAGGCAGAGGAGAAGGAAAGATGCTATGCGGAAAAAAACTAAAACAGCAACAGAATTAAAGCAGTGTCCTACAACAAATACTACAAAAAACGCCAAAAAAGCTCCTGGTAAGACAACAAAGTCTTTTTTTCGGAACATATGTAGATCAAAAAAAAATGATAATGTACATGTGAATTTACAGAAGGAGAGAGCAAATTGAAAGAGAAAGGAGAGGCCCCCCCCCAAAATCTTACTACTGCAGCAGGAGACAATAATATGTATAGGAATAGAAGGCAAAATGAATTTAGGGACATTCGTAAATTAATGTTTCGCAATAGGGTAGTTTTAAATGTATTAAAAAACATTAAGAAAGGTACACAGAGAGCTGCTTTTTATAAGAAAAAAAATGTAGAGAAGATTGTTGATCAAGCTTTTGAAGTTAAGAACAAATTATTTATTTTAGTAATCAATAGAATTAGGACACTTAACAAGACAATTGATGTTTTCAAATCAAACAGTAGATCCAAAAGAGTAATTAATCGAACTAATTTTTATAAAGTTTTTGCTGGAGAATGGATGCATAGTTCAAGTTGTGAGCCATTTTTTAATGAGGAGAGTTACTTCCAGGAGAATGATTTGATGCATGCAGTTGACACCAGTGGTCGAGCATATGAGGTGAAAGACGGTTGTCCGATTGAAAAAGAGAAACTTGTGTCTAGAGATGTAGAAGAGGTATTAAGTGATGTAGTTTTAGGAAGACTTACTAAGGGTCCAGTGTACAATTGGAAGTGTAGTAGTATTTGTAGTGTGCGACAGGATTCCATCAATGTGCTTCGTAATTTCTTACGTACATATAGTAAGAAAAGTCTAAAACAGAAAATGAAGATGTTACAAGACTTAGATCCTTGCAGAGTGAGAGAAAACACAGGTTTGCATGGACATTCATTGGCTTTTCTTTCTAGAAAAGTATGTCAGAATGTTTTTCATCATTTTAGGATGTTAGCAGTGCATCATAACAAAATGAGGAAATTCGTAAGAAGGTTGTATTATGCAAAAAGTCCAGCACTTAAGCTTAAACAGTTAAACAGTGCTCTTTTGCATGGAACTGAATTAGATGTGAAGAAGATTTGTGAAAAAATTGAGATTTGTTATTTTTGTGAAAAAGAAGACAGTGTAGAAATTGACACAGTAATACAAGGTAATGTGGAAGACAATGTACAGATTTCAAGTACAGAAAAGTTTGACCAGGAAATTAGCAACTTTCAGTTGAAATCAAGTGAAAGGCCTAATTTTACTTGTGTGTGTTGTCGACGGACTCATTATAAGATTCAGACTAGGTTAGTTGATTTATATGCAAAAAGTGAAATGGAAAATAATAGTGAATGGAGGAATTGTGCAACTTATTTGTTGGTGGAGAATTCTTTTGATTTGAGTTTTGATCAGCGTATTTGTAAATATTGTTATAATAAATTAAATGAAAACAGAATACCTGCTAGAGCTGTTTATAATAATCTGGAGTTGGTAGACATTCCTTCTGAATTGATGGATTTAAATACATATGAATCTATTTTGATTCAATGTGTCCATCCTTTTCAGGCAATTGTTCGCATGGAGCCTAAGATAGGGAAATTGCCTCCTACAGATTTACAAAGAGGATTAAAGGGAAGAGTTGTTTATTTGCCTTTAGATGTCAGGAAAAATATTAATACAATTGGTGTAGAAAGAGTAGAAGAGGATCCTTGGGTTATTCTAGTTAATTGGGTTCCGACAAAGAGTAAGAAAATCTGGCAAGATTTAGTGGATGTTAGGAAAGTCAAAAAGGCAACGTTGTATTTGGTCAAAAACAATGAGTACTACAAAGATGTAAGTGTTGGAGCAGAGGAAACAGCTACAGAAGAAGACAGTGATTGTTCAGTTGGCCAAATTGAAAAAGTTGATGTGTCTAGAAGTGAAGAAATATATGAACATTATACTGTTCATCCTTTGCATTCCAAAGAAGTAATGGGGAATGCAATTGACTTGTTTCAAATGAAAGCAGCAAAAGGAAGTCCTATTAGTGTATGGGAAGAAAGTTTGGAAGCTCGTTGTTTTCCACAGCTATTTCCAACAGGTCGAGGTGGACAATATGACGATCGACCAGTTCAAATTCCTGCTTCTGAATACCAGACTTTAAGATTATATGCTGAAGATTCAAGGTTTTGTCAATGCATTCCATATTTGTTTCATCTACAGTATGAAAGTGACTTGTCTGGACTTTCATATGCAGTAAATCATATACTTAAAAGTGGAGCACATCTGCAAAATGTTTTGGCGAGGGACTTTATGGAGAAAGTCAATCTGCAAGATAATATTTTGGAATCTCATCTAATCAATCTCATGGCATGTCAGCGTGGTACAAACGAGTATTGGTACCATCGTCATGGGGATTGAAATGTATGCTAAGAAACTTAGGAACTCCTACATGGTTCCTCACTCTTAGCTGTGCTGAGTATGCATGGGATGACTTACTTGAATTTCTACGCGAGGCAAATGCTAATATACAAAATATAGAATTGAAAACACCAGGAGAACTGTGTTCTTTGGATCCAGTGAATGTATGCAGATATTTCAATCATAGATTGAAGCTATGATGTCTGTTATTACCAATACCAAAAATCCTCCTCTTGGAGAGGTTTTGGATTTCTTTTGGAGAAAGGAGTATCAAGCGAGAGGTGCTCCTCATATACATATGTTGTTGTGGATTAAAGATGCACCCAAATTTGGATCAGATTCGGATAAAACAGTGATGAGTTTCATTGAAGAAAATTCAACATGTGCTGTTCCGAAAACTACTGAAGAAAACAATTTAGGGCAACAAGTTTTACGCTTTCAATCCTATCGTTGTGGGAAGTACTGTCGTCGAAAATTCAAAAACAAGGAAAAGTTCTACACAAAATGTCGTTTTGCGTTTCCACGGCCAGTGATTTCTAAGGGAAGAATAAATAATTTGATGTCATCTCTACGACATAATGTGACGAGGAAATCACCAAAAAATTCATACAATTTAAAAAGAAACGAAGAGTCCAAGTACATTAACGACTACAACCCAGTGATTTTGTCCATGTGGAATGCTAACATGGATATTCAGTTCGTTGCTGACAACTCTATTGCTGTGGCTCGATATGTGACATCTTACATCACAAAAAAAGAAAAGACAGAACTAAAGGAAATGTGGGAGGACATTTCACATGAAAAGAGTCTAAGCAAGAAATTATACAGTTACAGTCTGAAGATGTTGTTGCATCGAGAAATTGGAGCATATGAATGTTCTGATCGGTTATCATCAGCAAGTCTCTATGCCAAATCTAGAACAATAATTTGGGTGAGTCTAGGTCTTGCTGCAACAGGAAACCGAGTTTTGAAATCTGTACTAGAAATTGAGTATTTGGCGGAGAAAGAACCAAATAGTACAGATATTTTGAAGACAAACATGTTTGATACATACTATCCAAATAGAAGTACTCACCTTGAGAACACTTGTTTGTATGAAGTTCTGCAAAAACTATAGTTATAAAAGGAACATCACAGAATATATCAATAATGGAAAATATGCTGTCATTGGAAATGAAGGATGTCTAGTGAAACAGAAAAAAGGCCATTTGATTAATCATCGAAAGTTGAGTTGTAAATCTCCAGACAAAAGAGAATTTTACTATTTAGCTCTTTTGCAACTCTTTAAGCCATGGCGTACAGAAGAGGAACTACTTGGAGATTTTCTCTGTTACGAAGATTCTTTTAATGCAACCAAGGATACCATAGAATGTCCTGTTTTTCTAAATTATCTGCAAATGTTGAACGAAGAAATAGAGCAAGAAGCCACAATTGCTGAAGAGATTGCCAGAGACAGTTCTCAAGACAGTCAGAGTTCTACTTCATTGAGTCAGGATCCACTAGGAGGACCAATTATTCAAAATGAAGCTGCCATTGCCATGGATGAGGTGGAAAGAGCTATGGAACAAGCTCAAGAGGATGTAGTTAACTTAGAAGATTTGGTAAAGCAACTAAACGTTGAGCAGAAAAAGATATATGATGAAGTCACAGAACAGATTGAACATGGATTCAGACATGAGAAAAAAGTGTACTCATGTACATCATTTAAGCCTGTTCGACTGTACGTAAGTGGAGAAGCGGGAACAGGAAAAAGTTTTCTGATTAAAGCCATTGCAGCTTATTTGCAGAAAAGGACTGAATCACCGCTGTCTTGTGATCCAGAGGCACTATAAAAATTCTGCCTCACTAAAGCATCAATCTCTACCTAATACTCACCATACTAATCAAAACTAAGGCCCATACGACTGAGACAAAAATGAGTGCAGCCGAATCATATGGCCTAATTAATCACACTATTAAACCAACTATATACATTTTATATACAACTGCAGTATAACGTTTTATTCATAGGCTCAAATAAACATTTAATTAGACCATTAGTCAATGAATCAACTAATGGTAACGACCAAATAATCAAGACCAGCTTGACGTTTTAAGTCTTTTATTTTTAGAATTTAAAGGTTTCAGTCTCAAAATCTTTATTAGCTCATTTATTAATTTCAATCATTTTCATTAAATCAGTATTATCCATTAGTTTATTGGCACAAAAGTCTGGCACTTCAAAATTGCACAAAATTAATGAATTAAAATAAACATCAACCCTGATTCCCTAAGTTATGCTTTCTGACCTGGAAAGAAAAGACATTTAAAAAGCATTCAGTTATCCTTACGTATCCAAGGGAAATCGGACAGCACTTCGAACTCAGGAACAGTCAGCCCCGCTCCCCTCAATGGGCTAAGTTTTTATACACTTTCTGACTCACTAATCTAACTAAATGTTATAACTTTCATCATTTCCAGCACCCTGATTGGTTGTTGTCTGTCAGACCACCATGAGGCCACCGCTTCCAATATTGAAAACGACCCACGTCATTGTCCATTGACATGAAGCGACACCGGCTTCCGAAGAATTGATACAGTAACCAAAGTTAGTTCTTTATTTCCTCCATAGCTCGGCCAAACCATCCCTTGTCACTTCCTTGGCCTTGATTAAAGTCTTTCAGAGCACACAGTCCGCACAAAAATGCCTTTGTTTAAACTTCAGTTTATTTCAGAGAATATTTTCCGTGAAAAAGCTTCATCATGGCTGTGCTTGGCTCTGCTCTCAGTCAGGCTAACCATCACTTTCAAAACTAGGCCTCAGGCCTTTCTCTCGTGCTAGTATTCAAATAAACACAAAAGAATAATTAATACAAGAAAAGAAAGTTATTTCTTTAACCTAACTTACATTACTAACATTATCCCATTAGTAACAATCACCTGGCAGAAGCACACAAAAGCAGCACATTTATACTTTACCATTCTTCATAATGAGCAGCAAGTTTTAATAAATCTGAAACGATAAAAAGAAATACGAACACAACATAGACAACAACATTACATAGACAATAGCACATATAGATTGTGCGCATGCCATCAATAAATCAGCCACATTAGTATTGACAAAGTCAGTAGGACGAACAAAACAACATTATTTATGAATTAATAAAACATACTTGCACATGTAACAAGAGCACATCTAACTATAAACCCACGTGTAATGCAAATATTAACTTTTAATCTATATTAACTTAGTACAACAAATATGCAATAACACATTAATACATTAGTTCATGTTACAAGGAATTAACTTCACGAGCCAGAATAAAATTAATTCTGAAACTCGCTCCATCAACTCCCTCATCTGGTGATTTCAAAATCACCAAACAACACCCAAAATTTAGGAAAAAATTTTGAACCCAATTTAGAGACGTCACATTTTGAGTTCTTTCAGTATTAGTCTCCCTAAACCCCTGTCTCTGCCGTTTGCTCAACACTTTCAAACTGAGCCCTCCGCATTTCTTCTAACTCATATTCTTTCTCTTGTTCCTTTCTGAGTTTATAAATCCTCCTCTTCTCCTTCTGGTGCTTTTTTCTTTTGTGAATCATGCAACTAATTTTTAGCAGCAATATCACCATAATGATGACAATTACTGGACAGAGCACTTTGCCAATGATTGATCCACCAATCTCTGAAAACCATTCTTTTATTGCTTCAATCCTTTTGCCTAACCGTTCAGTGAAATTTTCTTCCTCCAGGGGTTCTATTTCCTCATGAAATTCCGTAATGTTTTTAACAAGCAACTCTATATTCCGACTCTTATCAGGAATGTATGTACAACAATGCTGGACATGTAAAACCCCACTGACTCCTCCCTCTTTTGCAAGCAGAATGTCTAATGCAAAACGATTCTGCATTACCATGCTTCTGGTAGCAACCAGTTCTGTGTTGACCAATTGAAAACCACTTGCTGTGTCTGTAGATAATCTATCTACAATTGTGGAAACCTTTCTAATTTTGATTGAATTCATGGTAATTCCTACCATGGGAATAACTCCACCAAAAATGTCTCCCAAGACTTCTGTAAAACTTTCTCTTTTGTACCTATTCATGTTCAGGTGTTCTCCAAATTCAAAGGTACCCTTTTTATTTCTGTCAACATGAAAAATTTTCAGAAAAACTAATCCAAGATAGCAGGTCCCATACCAATGGTCTGGGAGGCTAAAATATGCTTTATTACCACAAATAAAATAAATTCCAGGAAAAATTGGATCTTTTCCACCTCTAAATCCCCATCCCCCTATGATACGATAAGTATCTTCACATTGACTAGCACCAACAAAAAAGTTATCATATAATGTGTTATCCCTTCTAATGCAAAATTTACCACTAACTGGCTCATCAATGTGTATAGCTGCATTTGTGTTAACACCATTAAGCTTAGCATCCTCCATCTGCCAAAACTTTGACTTGGCATGTTTCATCACTTAATTTCTTTTGTAAACAGCCCTTCTCTCCTCAACCATATTCAGGAAAGTCTTTTCCTCAGCTCTCATCTTGCATGTTAGATTGTTTCTATAAGCATATTCATAATTAAGTTCATTAGTTACTAAAAAGAATTCCCTCATCTGCTTTGCAGGTTTAACTGTATTTAAGCTATTTACAACTTTGAGATTTGCAAAAACCTCATCAAAGTCTGAGTAATAATACTCCAGTCGACCAGTTTGATAAAACAGGCTAGCAATTGCACTACAGGTAATGCCATAAGTGAGAGGTAACATGTTATAAGTAACCCCCTCTGAGACAGAAGCAGGCAGCTTCACACAGACATAGCAATCTTTTACATTCATTACTTTAACATGTTCAGACAAAGCCTAGAAAATCAATTGCTAGAAAAATCTCCAACAGATCTATCTTGATGGATCTCTGGATTGTGCTCAATAACTCTGCTAGACTTACTAGCATGTTTTCCCTGCTTAGATTCTGCTTTGCTTGTCATATTAACCTTAAGTTTCTGCTTATCAATACCAAAAGGGTAAACTACAGCTAAAATTAACCACACCAGTATTAAAAGAACCACAAAAATTGAAGACCTCTTGCAACATCTTTTCAAAATAGAGCACCTTGAAGTATTAGAGCTAGGCATTTTCAAAAACTAAAAATTTAAAATAAGCAATGAATTATAAAACTAAAACTATAAAACTAAAACTAAATCTAAAATATCCCCCCTTTTTAATTTTTTTTTAAAAAAGAACCCTAAAACAGCTTCTCTTCGACCTTGCGTCACATGAATGTGTATTTTCAGCTAACACAATTTCTTTGACCTTATGTCACCTAACACATTCCCTTCAGCCTTTTGCCAGGAATTTAAAACTCTTATCTAAAATTAAACAACTTCAATCATTGTCACTAGCTTCTTCCAAATCTTCTTGACTACTGCTTCCTACCTCAACAATTGGCGGAATTATAATGTATGTCCACTCTGGGGACTTGTACTTTTGATTTGGCTTTATTACTCTTTTTGTTTTGCAAGCAATTACTTCAATTTTCTTATTCTTTTCTTCTTTCTTATCAGAGTCACCTCCCTGACTAGAAATTTTGTTGATCTGTTCTTTTGATTTCTTTACTAATTTAAATTTTAGGTTTTCATCTGGCCAAATATCTCCTTTCCTCAAAATTTTCTTTTTTGGCACGTCTTCGTTACTTTCAACTTTCCAAGCTCTTTTTCTGAATTTTCTTATTTCAGATTCTTCATCACTTTCATCTGTGTCTGTTTCTGAGACTTCAAATCTGTATTTAGTAACTTCTTTACTCAGCAGCTTCACTCCATCAGAATCATCATCCTTACAGCTGGTACTTGGTAATTCTTCCTCTTCTTCAGGGATCACCTTCAACTTCCCAGTTTCAGAATTCTTGCTCCTGCACACTGAGCTACTCTTCTGCCTTTCAATACTTTCCTTGTTCAGATCTCATCATCATCATAAATCTTTATTTCGGTAATTTTATCACCATAAAAGATGCACAAGATACAATTCATAATTATTAAAACGATATAACATTTAAAAACATCACAATCCACCCGGATGCATAAAAATGTTACAATATACAAAATTTCAAGTTTTATGGTACAATCAGAGAGTATTTCAACAAAAGAAGAGAGGTCTGGTCAGTCACAGGACTGCCACGGATCTGGAGCAAATGATGGAAGGGTAACACACTCACTCTATTTGAGTAGGAAGGCCCTCACACACCGACCTGGTCAGTGTCATGCTTCATCATCGGGCCCCACTGAAGAGACCGAGTGCCTCTTCGGTGTGCTACGACGCCAGAAAGACTGCGGAGCTGGTCGTGTGGGGAGGGCATGATGTGAGTGAAAAATAATTAAAAGTGCCTAGGAGGGTATCAAAAAAGTTTTTAATGAGTGATCCCTAAGACACAGGTAAGTGGTATATGTGTCTGAATTTACGTGCCAAGGTTGTTAGGATTTGGTTAAATTCAGCTAGATACCACAGAGTAAATTTAATCAGTCAATGCTTCTATGGAAGCGTTACATTGACGATATTTTGCTCATTTGGACTGGCAGTAACAGTGACCTCGAGAATTTCCTGACATGGATCAACACCCTAGACCACAATCTGAGGTTCACCAACACTACGAGCAAAACAGACATTGTGTTCCTAGATGTGGTCATTTCTGTCAGTGGAACGGTACTTACCACTAAAACCCACAACAAACCAACCGCGAAGAATAACCTCCTGGAATTCAGCAGCTTCCACCCCGTCCTCTGAAGGAAAACCTTCCTTACGGACAATATCTCAGGTTAAGAAGGAATTGTAGTACTACCACAGACTTCAAAGATCAATCAGCTAACCTCACGGAAAAACTAAAAAATAGAGGCTACCCGACATCTACCCTAAATAAGGGATTCAAAAGAGCAAAAAACCAACCAAGGGAGGCACTCCTTGAAGAAAAAACTAACAATTCAGACCAAATCCCACTTACTTGTGTCACCACATATAGCAGTCTTTCAAACGTTATGAAAAAAAGCATCAACAAACACTGGAATATTGTGAAAACCCTGAAAAAGGATTGGGAAAAACCCCTTTTTTCTTTCAAAAAAGGACGTAGTCTGAGAGATGCATTGGTTCACACTCACCCGAAGGAAAAACCACCAAACACAATATCGTCAGTGACGACTTCTTGGGGTCTTCCAAAAATCACCGGGCACTACCCCTGCTCGGACTGTAGTGTGTGCCATTTAACACAAGCAACCAAAACATTGTCACTTGAAGAAGGTAAAGTGTGGACCCAACGTGAACACACAAATTGCAACTCAATAAACGTGATCTACCTAATCACCTGTCCCTGCCAGCTCCGTTACGTAAGTATGACCACAAGAAAGGTCAAACAACGCATCTGCGAGCACCGGAGTAACATAAGGTGCAAAAAAGCAACAACTAAACTGAGCCGCCATTTCCTGGACAATAATCACACTACCAATGACATGAGATGGACCGTCATTGAAGCAATCGATGGCACAAGGAATGTACAAAACAGACTGTTCGAAAAAGAACAGCGGTGTGTGTATCGTCTAGGGACTAACATCAATGGCCTTAATGACGACATCCCCTGGAACACTGTCCTGTCATGAACCCTTGGGCTGGGCTCCCAACATCATATTTCTTAGATCGTGTCTGACAACAAAACACAAATGCCCTCTGAATCTCTCTGTTTTCCCTGTTGCTAACAATGTGTGCACTTAACATCTAATGCCTTGTAAATACCCCCTTTTTTCATATTACAGGAGCGCTGTAAATTTCTCTATTTTCCGTGTTGCTAAAAATATATGCATTAAAACATCCAGTGCCTTGGAAATATACCCGTTTTTCTCATATCACAGGAGCACTGTGAATTCATCCTTTATTCACACGGAAACGGCATATTTTCCATTATAGACACTTGACCGGCACCACATTGACGGCCGGCGAGCGATAGGCTCCTGAATCCAAGCCTCGCTCTGCAAACGAACCGCACTCCGCCCACATGGGCGTACGCGCTCCAAGCCTCGCTTTGAGCGAGACACGCCCAACCCGGAATCGCGCGCTGAAACCCAAACACAGCTCATTTAAACTCACTCGCCGGCCCCGCTCTCCATCGTCGGGGTCCGGTTCCGAGGATTCTTGAAGGTTAAAAAGCGGATTGTGAGCGCTGAGGGCGTGAGTTTTCATTTTCAGCAGGACGGTTATCCCGATCTCCACAAGCTAAGTACTTGAACGCTCTGGAAGCAATGCCATCTAACTCTTTTCCTTTTCAGGATGTGCCAGGCGCGCTCCAATCCTCCTCCCGAGACCCATGGTGCTAGTAGCGCCCTGTTTTAAAGTGAGATACCACCCTTATTTACCATCTTAGGGGGGTCACTGACCTTTTGGTCAATTGATCCCTCCTATAAGGAGAATTCATACTGTGTTTTTACTCCCCCTTCTACAACTGTAGTTTTAAACCACCTCTAGCACTTCACCTCCCAGTGTTTAACGCTACAACATCCCCAAGGGCTACTTGGATGGTGCTTAAAATAGCGTTTATTATGGACACACCGATGTTTGCCACCATCTATGGAGCACTATGATAATTCGCAATAGCGTATACTAATTGTATGTATGTCTATATGTGTTTGTTTGTATATTTTCTCTCCACAGGTGCTGAGATACCCCTGAATTTGGGGCTTTTTCCTTAGAATGAGCATCATGCTCTTCTATTTTTAAGCACTTTTTTCACCTTTTCTTTTTTCACTTTCACGTCCCCAGGTCAGGGTGGACTATTAGAGTGTCCATACCGCCGGGTTATAGTCCTGAAGAATGCCTTGGTGAATCTATACCACTAGTACGGCAGAAACATATTTGACTGATTAAATTTACTCTGTGGTATCTAGCTGAATTTAACCAAATCCTAACAACCTTGGCACGTAAATTCAGACACATATACCACTTACCTGTGTCTTAGGGATCACTCATTAAAAAACTTTTTTGATACCCTCCTAGGCACTTTTAATTATTTTTCACTCACATCACGCCCTCCCCACACGACCAGCTCCGCAGTCTTTCTGGCGTCGTAGCACACCGAAGAGGCACTCGGTCTCTTCGGTGGGGCCCGATGATGAAGCATGACACTGACCAGGTCGGTGTGTGAGGGCCTTCCTACTCAAATCGAGTGAGTGTGTTACCCTTCCATCATTTGCTCCAGATCCGTGGCAGTCCTGTGACTGACCAGACCTCTCTTCTTTTGTTGAAATACATTTAACCGGGGATTAAGAGACTGTCCTCGACTCTCCCTACCTCTCCCTTTGTTGAAATACAATCAGAGAGTAATCAGTGATCAGCCTTGAGGCACTGTATCCTCAGGGACCACATTGCACCTAAATATTTGGCCACAGCAAAGACAATGTGATCAGTCATGTCTGTTTTCAGTACTCTGAACGTGGCCAAGCACTCCGCAAACCCCAGGCTCCTACATAAGGGCACAATCCATTTCTTGCGGGGAGCTTTATAGGCCGGGCAGAAAAAGATCATGTGGAGCTCTGATTCATTGGCCACTCTACAGGCCGGGCATAGACTGGTTGTTGAATCACTCCACTTACTAGTTAGGGCTCGTAGTGGAAGGGTCCCATGCCTCCATTGCAAGTAGAGTTTTCTAAGTAGAACGGGATACATTTTTTCCAGGGCTGGTTCAAAACTGTAATAGTCCTTAATACATGAAAATGATTCCGTAAGTGTCCCCAGAGTTGCCAGACGACAGAGAGCCGCTAGTTTACTGTCGCGGTAGACCTTTGCCAGCCTTTTTTCTGGAAATTAATGGGCATGCGGTCGAGGGATCAGACCAGAGTGTCGATAGGCCTAGGCCCTCTAGCTCAGTTTTTATGAATTTTAGCCATTTAATTTTCCCAGCATTAGGCATGGCTATGACCTCTTGTAGACCCTGCCTATAGCTGATCAGTTCCGGGACTGCCCACAGTCTCCGCCAATAGACCAAGGGACGCAGTGCCAGTTCTTCGCTTAGAGGTCGCAGCCCTAGATCTAGCCTTAGTGGGACAAGGGGCGTACTGGGCGGAAGTCAGGCCACCTGCCTAATGAACTTGTTCTCCTCTCTCACCAGGTCTGTGGAAGGTACGTGACCCCATAACTCACAGCCATACATAGCGGCCCCCCTTGCCTGTGCCTTATAAATCTGGAGTGGTGGGCCGACGGGTTTGATAGAAGACCTGTTATTTCCTATTAGCCTCAAAACCCCTCCCGAGTGCTGGGTCAATTTAAGTAGTGCTTTCTGTTGGTGTGTACACCAAGTAATTTTCTCATTTAACATGACCCCAAGATACTCAAAGGTGTGTACCCTTTCAAGTCTGCTCTGGCCAATGGTAGGGGTAAATCGTAATTTAGGTGGGGAGTTAAAGACCATAAATTTGGTCTTTAAGGTATTGATTTCTAAGCCGTGTTCCCCACAAAAATCCACAAAACCATTTAGGACACGCTGTATCCCCATTGGGGACTTTGAGAGCAGCAGGGTGTCGTCGGCGAACATAATCGCTGGCACCCTGCTGCCTGCCAGCTTGGGTGCGTCTAAGTTGGCAACCCCATTGAGGTGGGCGATTACCCCGTTGACGTAGAGGCAGAACAGGGTCGGTGCAAGCACACAACCCTGCCTTACCCCCCTGTCAACGGGGAATCGATTTCACAACGCCCATCCTTACCGCACCTCACCTGAGCAAAGTTGGCAGTATGGAGACAAATGATCATCTCCAACAAGCCCCTCGGGACCCCCAGTTTGGCCAGCACCTCCCAGAGTTTTCTGCGGGGGACCAGGTCGAAGGCCGCCCTCAGGTCCACGAATACAGTGTATAGGCTGCCACCCTCCAGCTGTACCGTTTTCCAAAAGATGAGGGCGAGCCGGAAGACCTGATCTGTGGTGGAGATCTTCCTTCTGAATCCCGCCTGGAGTGGACTCAGAATATCATGATCCATCATCATTCCGACAGGCGATCCAGAATTAGCCTGGTGAAGAGTTTCTAGGAAACATCTATCAGGCTTATTGGCCTATAGTTGGCTGGGAGCAGAGGCGAACCCTTCTTAAATATAGGTACTATCTCTGCCTCCAGCCAAGTTGGGGGGATCATCATGCCGTTCAGGATTGCATTGAACAGCACCCTCAAGTACGGGGCCCAAATCTTAACTTCGTGCCTATAAAGATCACCTGGAAGCTTGTCCAGGCCTGGCGCCTTTTCAGCCTCGAGGCCCAGAATTGCTGTGTTAAGCTCTCCCAGGGTAAACCCATCCATCTGGGGTAGGCTTTCAGGGGTTCGGTCCATTACAGGTTCAGGTGGGTTCCCTAATTGGCTCTGGTCGGGCGCACTATACAAGGATTTAAAGTGGTCCTCCCACACAGTGGCAGAAATATTTTCATTTACTGCCACTATTGGTTCAGCTGAACCGTGCTTGACGATCTGCCAGAATTTACGGGCATCATAGAATGCTAGGGCAGCCGTCATTTCCGACCAGTTGTCCTGGTCCCATTCTATTTTGGCATTGCAGATGGTAGACTTATAGGCCATCCGTTTAACCCTGATCTTACTAGGAGTTTCCCGTATTTTAAGAGACTCCAAAAGGGCAGCCTTTGCTCTTCTGCAAGCAGCATTGAACCATGAGGCTCTTCTCCCCTTGGCCTTTTTCATCCTGGCCTCCGGGTTCAATACTTCTGCTAGATTGGTACAGAGCTCGGAATGAATATACTCAACCGCACTGAACTTATCGGGAGTGGGTGACTGAGGAAAGAGATCCCTGACCTTTTCAAGGGCAGGGACCACTGCCTCATATAGCCTCTGAATATTTTGTGGGTTCTGCACTAACGTTGGCTATCTAATTCTGCGTCTGTTGCTGGTTGCAACTAGACCCTCCGGGAATGCTGAATTTTTATCTGTGTTTGCTATTGGGATACCCTGGACAACAAATCTCAGTGACAATGCATTATGGTCACTGTCGGTCCTACTGAGTATTGTAAAGTCCCTCACTTTAGCCAAATCCTTTATCGGCACCAGGATATAATCTATCCGTGATTCGTGCCCTGGTCTGTTGAAGGTGGGCTGGGGTGGGATGTCTCCCTTAACCCGCCCATTGCAAGCCCTCAACAAGTGGGATAAGGTAAAAGATAGTATTTGGGTGGCTAGAGGTGACCATGATTTTACAGGTGGGCCCGACAAGGTGGGTATCTCCCAGAAATCATCCTCTTCATTGGTTACCCCTTCCAGATGATCCGGGAGGGGCTCATACTGAATGTTAAAGTCCCCCCCAATTACGAGTGATGGACAGAGGGTAGTGCAATCGATAAATGCAGATAAGTCCTCAATAGTTCCCAAAGTGCCTGTAATGCCAACTGGTCTGGAGTATACATTTATTAATGCTACTCTCACACCGGATGCCCACTCTAGGACAACACACTGCAAGTCCGGTGAGTTGGTTTCGAGGTTTCTTGCCCTGCATCCAAGATGGGAACCTACCCAGATCGACAGACCACCAGACGGTCGGCCCTTCCCACCCCATTTTGCCACAGTCTCAAAGGTTGCATACCCTGTACGGGAGTGTTGTTCTCTAGCCCATGTTTCCTGGAACAGACATATGTCATATTCCTCAATGAATTCCACCCACTCTGCGGAATCCAATTTATTAGCCAACCCTGCCACATTCCAAGAAAGTATCGAAAGTGTACTCGGTGCCCCCCGCTCCTCGGTAAAATTGAAAGACAGTGGACGCCTACTTATCCTAGACTGGCTGTAGTTAGAAGAGGACAAAACCTCTGATACCGGTGAGTAGGTTGCGTTGAGCACCTCAAGAAGGGCTTTATCCTTGTTGGTATGACCAGCGAGGCATGTGTTGATGGTACCAACTTCGTCTTTTATATGCTCAGTGGGATTGCCCCCTTCGGAATAGTCAACGGGCTGCTCCTCCCTGTACTTAATATCGCCCGTGATTTGTTTACAGTCTCCACGGAGATACGGTGCTGGTGGTGTGGCCAAGCAAGGCGGGGAACAGTGTGAGTATGCCAGTGTATCGATAATCCTATGTGGTATTGGTGAAACAGAGACAGAACAAGGTGAGGGGTAAGACAGGGAGCTGTGTAAATCTACCAGGGACGAAGTATCAGTTGCCCTATGTTGAAGTCAGTCCACGTCCTCAAGGCATCCAAATCTATTGTGGGTGGGAGCCCCATTCCACCCTCCATATGTGCCTCCATATGATCTTTATCTTGATCTGAATCTTGTTTTTCTCTTTGAGATTCTTTTTCTTTCAGATTCTCATCAGCATCTTGATCTCCAGATACAATTTCCAGATCTTTTTTATTCAAGTCTTGATCTACATCTATATTTTCCAGATGTTTATCTTCTTGCTGATCATCAGATTCTTGATCTTCAGGATCTCCTTCTGAATCAGAATCAGTTGTTGTCTCGCTTTCTTCATCAAAATTATCAGGAGGTGGTACACGAATAGTATGGCTTGCATGCACCCACCTTTTCAGACCTCTAGATTTAACAGCATTTGTTGTGACTAGAATTACTTGTCTTGCCCTTTGCCATCTGGGTACTAAGCAGTTTTATCCTTCGATGAACTTTAGTTCTCACCCAGTCTCCAGGCAACAGATCATGAGCTTGTTCTTTCTCCTTAGGTATAACATCTGTTCCCACCTGATGAAATACAGAATTAACTACATCAGAAAGGTTTTGACAGTATTCAATGATTGCACTATCATTAATACTCAAAAGCTTGCCAACTGGAACAAATGCTTGCCTCATTACTCTACCCATTAAAATATCATGGGGACTAAGGCCTGTCTTTTTCTCTGGAGTACTTCTCAAAGACATTAAAACAAGTGGAAGAGCATCTGTCCATTTCACTCCTGTGGCTAGACACATTTTTGAAATCCTGTTCTTTATTGTTCCATTTATCTGCTCTACAACACCTGATGCCTCTGGTCTGTAAGCACAATGCAGCTTCTGTTCAATGTTTAAGGCTTCATAAACTAGTTTTAGCAATCTGTTTTCAAAATGCGTTCCGCGATCACTTTCAATAGTTACTGGAAAGCCATATCTAGGTATGATTCCCCTCAAAAGCAATTTTGCCACAGTGACTGAGTTATTATGACGTGTTGGGAAAGCTTCTACCCATCTTGAAAACAGACAAACAAATACAAGCACATATTTCAGTTTGTTGTGCTTTGGCATGTCAATGAAATCCATTTGTAATCTGGTAAAAGGACCACCCTCCCGTCCTATGGTTCCCAAACTTACAACAGTTTTCCTGTTTGGATTCATTTGTTGACAGGTCAAACATCTTTGGCAAAGTGACTCTGCTATGATTCTGAATTTTGGACTGAACCACGTTTCTCTGAATAGTCTGATCATGGAATCTCTCCCTAAATGCCCTGGACCATGGTACATCCGTGCCATGTCAGCAATCATACAGTTTGGCATTACAGGTCTGTCATCTTTGTAGACCCAAACTCCATCTTCCTCCCGCTGTCTGCACTCTGCTTTCAACCATGTGTTTTTCTCATCATTATCTGCCTCATCTTGTAATTATTTTACTCCCTGCCATGTTTGAACTACAGATATTAGCATGAGAGAATTCAACATGTGACTTTCGTCTTTTTCCCGATTAATTGAATAATTATTCCTAGCGCAGTACCTTGCAATCTCATCTGTGTATGCGTTACCTTTGGTAATGTAGTCTTCACCTTTTTTATGAGCTGCACATTTTACGACAGCAATTTGTTCTGGTAATTGAATGCCATCAATCAATCTTTTGATCAATTTTGCATTTCTGATTGGCGATCCTGCAGAGGTCAAATAACCCCTTTGAGACCAAAGCTGACCATAGTCATGTACTACGCCATATCCATATTGACTATCAGTCACTGTGGTTACTCTTTTACCAGCTGCTTTTTCACAAGCTCGAATCAAACCAATTAATTCTGCAATTTGGGCTGAACGAATTCCATCAAGAGGTGAACCCTCCACGACATCTGAAACAGTACATACTGAGTATGCTGCTCTCAGAATTCCTTCATCTGATCTTAGGCAGGAACCATCAACAAAATAAACTAGATCAGATTCAGGTAAAGGAACATCTTTTATGTCCTGACGAGGTTTGGTGCAATAATCTACAACATCCAGGCACTCATGATCAATGTCAGTTTCATTGTTGACCTCAGTAATAACACCATCCGGCAATAGTGTGGAAGGATTTAAATTCACACATCTTGCAATAGAAATATTATCTGATCCCAGAATAGTTTTTTCATATTTAGTCAGTCTGTTACTGGTTAGATGCTGAGTTTTGCTTCTGGTAAGAAGAATTTCAACTGAATGAGGTACATATACTTTTACAGGAAATCCCATAATGATACCCTCACTTTGTTCAAGACTTACACTTGTTGCAGCCACTGCTTTTAAGCAACCTGGCAAAGCTTTTGCAACAGGATCCAAAACAGCTGAGAAATAAGCAATTGGTTTTCTCAATTTCCCATGTCTCTGAATCAGGACTGACAACACTCAACCTTCCCTCTCACTGCAGTACAACTCAAATTCTTTTTCGTAGTCTGGCATACCCAAAGCTGGAGCTTCACATAGGCTTCTTTTTAACTGTTCAAAAGCTTCTAATTCAACTTTTGACAATCTGATTGGATCTTTTATGTCTGCTTTTGTCAGTCTTTGTAATGGTTTTGCAATTACTGAAAATCCACTAATCCATTGATGCTTGAATCATTTTAATTCTTTCAATAGTTACTTGTCTGGTTCCCTTTGCAATTCTGTGACCAAGATACTTTATTTACTTCTTGTTTGCAAAATTGTAATTTCGCAGGTGACACTTTATGTCCCTCATCTGCCAATCGATTTAAAAGAGTAATGGTGTCAGTTACACAATTTTCTTGTGTCTTTGCTGCCACGATTAAGTAATCAATATACTGGACCAATGTCGAATTTCCAGGTAAAATCAGATCTTCCAGGGATTTCGTTAACAACTGATTAAAGATAGATGGACTCTCAGTATACCCCTGTGGGATACGACACCATGCTAAAATGCGATTCTGGAACCTAAATGCAAAAATTTGCTGGCTCTCTGGATGCAGTGGAACTGTAAAGAAGGCATTACATAGGTCAATGACCGTATACCATTCTGCATCATGCGGAATCTGATAAAGAATTACCGCAGGGTTTGGGACAATTGGGCAACATGGAACAACAATTTAGTTAATTTTCCTTAAATCCTGAACAATTCTATATGTTCCATTTGGCTTTTTGATACCCATAATCGGTGAATTACATGGGCTGCTCTCAATTTCTTTTAATACACCGTGGCTTATGAATTTTTCAATCACTGGAATGACACCTTCAATTGTCTCAGCTTTCATTTTGTATTGAGGAACATTCGGAAAATCTATTCCTTATTTTACAGTAATTTTCATTGGATCTACATTTTTCATAAGACCCATATCATTTCCAGTTAGGTCCCAAATTTCTGGTTTGACTGGCTATTTAAGCTCTTCTGGCAAATCATTTTTGTCAAAGACAGGAAATAATAATTTCCTTTCTTCTTCGACCGTCATCATTGTTAATTTGTAAAGACCATCTACTTCTGATGTTTGTAACTCAATGCTATCTGGTGAGCAATATATCTTGCAATTCATCTTGCATAATATATCTCGACCCAACAGATTCACTGGACTACTGTCACAAACCAGGAACCTGTGTTTATCTTTGTAATTTCCAATTTCAACTTTTACAGGCTCTGTCAGACTTGTTTTAATTTGCTGATTCGCTACACCTACAACTTGGATAGACTCACCAGAGAGAGGAAGGTTTTCTATTTCTGTTGATCTAACAGAAGAACGGGTAGCACCTGTGTCCACAAGAAAAGTGATATCTACATCATTCACTTTACCATTAACAAATGGACCAGACTGATCTACCTCAAGAGTGGGTCAAAGCACACACTCTTCTTCCTCTCTCAGGCACCGTCATGAGTAATCTTCTGATGAATCACTCTCCTCTTTATTTTTCATCCAAAACTGCTGAGAAGCATTTGACATATTCATTTTTGACCCATTATTTACCTGATGTCCGCCACAGAAACCTGTTTATGGTGTAAACCTTTGAGCATTTACACAATTCGGAAATGGTGCTTGTGGTATCTGGCTCTGCTGAATTTGACTCTGTTGAATCTGACTCTGCTGATTTGCTACCTGTCGCTGCTGACTTAATTCATTTAACTGCTGCTGTAGCTGTTGCTGTTGGTGCTGACTTAACTCACTCTGCATCTGTGAATTTAATGAAGTATTTTTTAAATTTTTGGGCGGGTTTTTACACTCGCGCTTCCAGTGTCCAATTTCGCCGCAATTAAAACATGGGAGCTTCTGTTTTAGCTCTTCAACATTTACATTAAATTTAGGTTTATTATTAAAATTATTCTTAAATTTGCCTTGATTCTGCTGCACATTCTTATTATCAAAAGCCATTTGCTGTTGCTCAGCTACCTTCACCTGTGCCAACATTGCTTTCTCCTTAAGATTTTTCTGCTTAGCATCTATCTCATCACTGCAATATTTTGCCTTTCTCAAGATGTCATCAACTGAAAGTGATTGCCAGCCCACAATTCCATTTCTAATCATCTCACCAATTTCAGGTCTCAGGCCATAGACAAATCTGTAAATAAAATGGCTCATGTCTTTTTCACTTAATTTCTCATAGCCACTGTACTGTTTAAATACTAACAGCAATCTTTCATAAAAAGAATGTACTGATTCTTTTGGCTCTTGATTTGTTCTGTCAATTTTAACCCAATCTACTTCTTTCGGGGGAATTTTCCCTTTCAGCCAATAAATTACTTTATTGTACATTTCCATAACATCTTTCGATGGGGCACCTGTAATTGTGTCTCGAGCAGGTTCTTCTTTCGGCCAACCTACAGAAACCTTGCATTCTGTCCAAAGATCTGATGGGACAACAATGTCAAAGAATCCATCCAGATCAATTCACAGAACTTTTGACACCTTAATAAATCTGTCTACTTGTCGATACCATTCAACAGGTTTTTCTCTCAGCCGAGGAAAATCATTGGTAAATAACAGAATATCTTGTCTGGACCAAGGGACATGCACATAACCTCCACCTGCTATTTCCCTCATTGGAAATTCTGAAACAGTTTCACTTCTGGCCTTTATGTCTTGATCTTTATTCTTTGACCATTTCATTCTCCATTTTCCCAATTCACCCAATTTTATGAGAAAAGCTATCAATTCTCTAATATGGGGCATTCTTCCAGCGGTATTGAGACTATCAATATCCTTTTCGGAAAAATCCACTCTGTAATGTTTCTGCAAATGTTTTTGTTTGCTTAGATCAATTTCTAATTCAGCAGCCATTTCTTCCAGTTGCTCATACCTGTTTTTCGTTTTCCACTGAATACTTTTACAAATAAAAATAAGTTCATCATCCTGATACAATCTCAAATTGTCAGTACCAATTGTGCCAATTATTAATTCTTCCAAATCAGCTTTTAATTTAGCAACATCAAGCTTTTTAAATTCAGGAGCTTCTGGAGACAATGCATTTTGTGTCAAATTTATTATATTTAAGCTTCTTTCTGAAGGACCAGGATCTGATTCTGCAACAGACGGAGTCTGAGAACCTGTTAAACTTTGATTTAAAGTTAAATTTGGCATCATGGATTTTTCTCTATGAATTTCTGAAAGTTCCGAATAAAATTTTTCAGCTACTTTTTGAATTTCTGCATTCAATGGAACTGTCAAAGCAGAATGTCTATTTTCTCCTTGATCAAAAACTGGTACAACAGGACCACTTGTTACTGGTACCGTCACTGCTTCCATGCTTTTTGTTAACTGCTGAATTAAATCTTCTTTTGCTCTATTATAACTCGAAATTTCTGGCATATCAGCAAAAGTTCTTTCCTGATTATTTTGAAAAATATTTCTCTGTTCTGGAAACCTATTTTCTCTGGGTGTACTAGAATTATTTATTGACCCTACTCTTTCAGGTAATTTTAAAAATCTGGGCGATCCTTCATTAGCTTCCCTAGGAGGAGGTGCACTTGGAGAAGTTCCTGTAGAAACTCTCGGGGTGGATTGAGAATCTATTTGATAAGGTGGCGGTTTGCGTTTTGTAGAATAAATGTCTTCTAAAATTTCATCGTCTACTTCCTCATCCAGTCTACTTTTCTGTTGAACTTCCTTTTGACCTGGATCTTTTGTGATCATTATTCTCACTGGATACAGACCATCATACATGTCTGCTTTTCTCCAGCGTCTCACTTTGTCCTCATGTGTTTCCCTATTTAAAATCTGCTTTGAATTTCTAAGTGCTGGACATTTGCTTTCACGTTCAAGCTCCATCATCTCAACCTCCCATTCAACTAAGGCCTCAAATTGAGTAGGTCTTGGCTTTGGCACAAGATCCATCATCCTTTCCCCCAGGTTCCTCAAAACTTTCATATTAAATGACCCATCTTCCGGCCATGCTAATACACCATCTTTTTGTGTATAATGCATCCAATTTTCAAACCAAATTACAGTATGATAACCATATTCACCTTCCATATAGGCTGCGGGTGTTTTATACTTATGAAGTAATTTACCACCACGCGTCTCAATTTTCTTGTCAGGTTTAAATAAATGTTTCATTTTCTGAAACCATGAAGGCTTCTTTTTCTCATTATCATACCAAAAACTCATGTTTTAAATCAAAATCGCTTTTTCCGAAACGTTTGAAATGTTTTCTCGGTGTTCCGCTACTTCAGCCAATCTGTGCGCGAAAGACACCAACAAGCCAATCAGGTCAAGCCACGTCACCACCTTGCTCAACCAATAGAAATACAGTATTCAGAACTGACCAATCTGGTATCAGCTCGTCACTGTCACCTGAACCAATCAGTGTGCTTGCTGTGACGTATGTTAGCCAATCACAGCGCGAACCGAAATGACGTACACTGCCCTTGCAGCTTCACTGTGTGTTACTCCGTAAACTCACCACTCCTTCACAAAAAAAATTCTCAGCGCCATTTTAAACAATACTTTCCAATGTATTTCAGTTAAAGACTACAAATAAACAAACCACTTGTCTGTTTCCCTAACAAAGTGATAGTTTTACAAACATTCAGAATTCTTTTCGCATAAAATAGACAACGCTAATTTTATACGATCATTCACACATTCAATTGGAAAACCCTAAACATACACCCACGAAATCTTGGCAGGACTTGAACCAACCACAGAAATCGTCAAACGTTAATAAGAATAGACGATGCTATCTTACCCTTCACTCAAGCTTGGATAAATCCTATTACTCTTTTCACAAAAAGTTTTAAAATGGGCACACCAGGTCCCTATGCTTAGTGCTACGATTTCATAGGCAATCTTCACTATTACATACAACCAGTAACATCTAAGGTCCCTAAACTTGTGCTGTACGTCCACAACACTTTGCGATATATTCTATACCACAATTTTGAAACAGAACAAATGCACTGTGTAACTCTTCTAGTCACACTACTCTTTGCTGGCAAACAAACAGGAATTTTCACACTGCTGGAAAAATCCTTTCGACTACATACAGCAACTGAACAAACTTAACAATATGTTTTAGACATGTATCCTATGTAATTAACATGTAACGTCAGTTACCATAGTAACCAAACTCTGCTACCATAAGATGTGATCCAGCGGCACTATAAAATTCTGCCTCACTAAAGCATCAATCTCTACCTAATACTCACCATACTAATCAAAACTATGGCCCATATGACTGAGACAAAAATGAGTGCAGCCGAATCGTATGGCCTAATTAATCACACTATTAAACCAACTATATACATTTTATATACAACTGCAGTATAACGTTTTATTCATAGGCTCAAATAAACACTTTTTATTAGACCATAAGGTCAATGAATCAACTAATGGTAACGACCAAATAATCAAGACCAGCTTGACGTTTTAAGTCTTTTATTTTTAGAATTTAAAGGCTTCAGTTTCAAAATCTTTATTAGCTCATTTATTAATTTCAATCATTTTCATTACATCAGTATTATTCATTAGTTTATTGGCACAAAAGTCTGGCACTTCAAAATTGCACAAAATTAATGAATTAAAATAAACATCAACCCTGATTCCCTAAGTTAAGCTTTCTGACCTGGAAAGAAAAGACATTTAAAGAGCATTCAGTTATCCTTACGTATCCAAGGGAAATCGGACAGCACTTCGAACTCAGGAACAGTCAGCCCCGCTCCCCTCAATGGGCTAAGTTTTTATACACTTTCTGACTCACTAATCTAACTAAATGTTATAACTTTCATAATTTCCAGCACCCTGATTGGTTGTTGTCTGTCAGACCACCATGAGGCCACCGCTTCCAATATTGAAAACGACCCACGTCATTGTCCATTGACATGAAGCGACACCGGCTTCCGAAGAATTGATACAGTAACCAAAGTTAGTTCTTTATTTCCTCCATAGCTCGGCCAAACCATCACTTGTCACTTCCTTGGCCTTGATTAAAGTCTTTCAGAGCACACAGTCCGCACAAAACTGCCTTTGTTTAAACTTCAGTTTATTTCAGAGAATATTTTCCGTGAAAAAGCTTCATCATGGCTGTGCTTGGCTCTGCTCTCAGTCAGGCTAACCATCACTTTCAAAACTAGGCCTCAGGCCTTTCTCTCGTGCTAGTATTCAAACAAACACAAAAGAATAATTAATACAAGAAAAGAAAGTTATTTCTTTAACCTAACTTACATTACTAACATTATCCCATTAGTAAAAATCACCTGGCAGAAGCACACAAAAGCAGCACATTTATACTTTACCATTCTTCATAATGAGCAGCAAGTTTTAATAAATCTGAAACGATAAAAAGAAATACGAACACAATATAGACAACAACATTACATAGACAATAGCACATATAGATTGTGCGCATGCCATCAATAAATCAGCCACATTAGTATTGACAAAGTCAGTAGGACGAACAAAACAACATTATTTATGAATTAATAAAACATACTTGCAAATGCAACAAGAGCACATCTAACTATAAACCCACGTGTAATGCAATGATTAACTTTTAATCTAAATTAACTTAGTGCAACAAACATGCAATAACACATTAATACATTAGTTCATGTTACAAGGAATTAACTTCACGAGCCAGAATAAAATTAATTCTGAAACTCGCTCCATCACTTGTGTTGTAACCGCTCCAACTGGACTGGCAGCACATAACATTAAAGGAATTACTCTACATCGTTTACTGATGCTGCCAGTTGAGCATGATGATAAATTGCATTACAACAAGCTATCTGGAGATGCGTGTTCTGAAGTTTCCAGAGTCCTGAAGAAAATGAAACTTCTTATCATTGATGAAGTAAGCATGGTCTCAAATCTAATGCTTGCTTTTGTGCATTTGAGAATGCAAGAAATTCTTAGAACAGAGTATGATGTGTTATTTGGAGGAAAACACATTATTGTTTTTGGAGATCTACTGCAGTTGACTCCAGTAAAAGGACAACCAGTGTTTAAAATGCTCACGCATGAAGATACCAGGAAGTCCCTTGGAAGCATTGGAAACTTTAATATATGGTTAAATTTCAAATATGCAGAACTGCTTCAAAATATGCGACAGGCAAAGGATGAAGATTATAAAAATATTCTAAAAGATGTAAGAATCGGAAAAGTAAGTGAGCTTGGGAAAGAAGCTTTACATGCTCGATTAATTTCAAATATGTTTCCAAATAAAAACATTCTTCAGTATGAGTGTCTGTATGGTTTGGTGGGGGTATTACTTAGCACATAGATGCATCAATGACTGACTCACTGTTTGTATGTGTTTTGAAGACAGCATATATGCAGAACTGTATGGGTGGATGAGTGTGTATATGTGTGTGTTAGTGAGTGAATGACTGTCTCACTAGTGTCTTTATCAGTAACTACATATGTTTTAATCTAGTATATGTGAGTATTGATGTATATAAGTGAGTATATGTGAGAGTGAGAGATTGAAAGAGTTCCTGTTTAAATAAGTATGTATTTCTATAAGTGATTGTTTAAGAGAGTAAGTATATGTAAGTTTCCTTAGAAGTAATGTGCTAGTGTGTGTATAGCTGTATATGCAAATACATGGATGTTCAATAGTTTATTTGCATATGTGAGTATGTGTGTGAGTAACTTTTGGATGACTGTCGGTGTGTGACAGGATGTATATGTGTATCACTACATATGATGAGTGAGTATATGTATGAGTGAGTATATAGAACTGTTGCTGAATGAGTGGATGTGTATATAGATGGTGGAATTACTGATTTGGTTGTTGTAACTGGTATGGGTATCTCCATTTTTTTGAAAATGTTAGTTTCTATTTTTGAGTATGTGTTTCAAGGGTTACATTACACTGAAAGGAGGTCTGTCAGACTGTCACAAGGATGGTGTCATAAGTGATGTCATGAGGTCATGAGTGATGTCACTGACGATGTCATGAGTGATGTAATATGTGACGTCATCAGCAGTGCATTGCAGGCGCGCTTGTTATAGTGAGTCCAACTAACTATAACGTGGGAATTTCAATGGTTTAATGTCAGTAAAATTTCCAGCTAACTATAACTGGTGTGAAACCTATGGTTTTTTCAGTGAATTTAATAGGTTTTTTAAATGCTAATTCCTAACTATAACTGGTGTGAAACCTATGGTTTTTTCAGTGAATATATATATATATATATATATATATATATATATATATATATATATATATATATATATATATATATATATATATATATATATATATATAGATATATATATATATATAGATTACCTACTGGCGGTCGCCAGTAGGTAGTTATAGTTAGGATTTTTTTCAATGTTAAATCTCAAAATTCTATTTGGAATAACTTTTGCGCCGGTTGACGAATCTGCCTGAAAATTTCCTGAAAATGGCCTCGCGGCGTTCCGGTCCTTCCCTGAAAGTTTGGGGGGGATTTGTCAAGCGGGGGCCGAGATAAAAGGGGGGTCCCAAAACGCGTTTTCCCCATGTTAATTTCCATAGGGCGGTCGATTTCACTTTTAGCCCGAACGGCTGAATGGATTTCCACCAAACTTGGCAAAATTGTAGGGACTGGTAGCCCGATGTGCCTTTGCTATGTCTCAAGATATGTGCTCCAGTGGATTTTGAGTAATTTAGGTTCAAAAAAATATATATATCTATAGCAGCGCACCGGTGCGCGCACCGGGGAGCGCTCCAGGCGCGCCACGCGAGGTGCGCTTGGAAAGCTGATTGGCTCTCGGGTGTCTGTAAACATTCGAAACAGTCCAGAGCGGTCGCCATCTTGTGTCTCGGTAAAATCGAGACATAAGAGGTGGCTAAAACAAAGTGGGAACTGACCATAAGGCGTCAGGGATAGACCCCTTTGACCCCCTAGGTTTGATGTGGGGGCTATAAAAGGGCCCCGCGGGGCATTTAAAATATTTTTTTTTTTTCGTTTTGCGCGGGGGAAGCGCACGGTGCGCGCACCGGGGAGCGGCCCTGGGAGCGCACTATGATGAAAAAAGGTGACAGAGTGTTTAAAAAATGAAGTTTTGATTTAGAAATTGGAGGTAGTTCTAAAAAGAACTTTTTTTTTCTTCTTTTTGTTGTTTTATATTTTTTTGTGTTTTTTGAACTTTTTGTACTTTTTTTGGCTTTTCAAAACAGTTTTATATATTTTTTTGTATTTTTTGGGGGGAGAAACAAAAAAAGGGAATTGAAACTGGCTCAACTGGAGCAAAAAAACAAAAAACCCAAAAAATTACTTCTTTTTGGGGCACTTGTGATTATCACCTGCAAGGACGATGAGTTTCACACTTTGTTCCCCATAGGAGATAAGTTTGCCACAAGCTTTGCAAGTAATTTTAAAATCAGCAAACCTCGGCTGAATGCAAGGCATCACCTCAGATGTTTCTGGTTGCGAGGAAGTGGGTTGGTTTCTTTGGGAGGGGGTCCTTGATGAATGGGGGAGGTTACTGGCCAGTTCCCGGAACTCTGCACGAGAGTAGTTGTTTGGATGCTTTCTTGTCATGTGCCGAATCATGGTATAGTTACCAAAAGAATATTTCTTATTTGGGTTGCCCCGTGAAAGTTCATCATTGCAGATGAGGCAAGTGACTTTGGGCGCATTCACCTTTTTTTTCCCCTCTGGAATTGAAAAAAACTCCCAAATGAAGTGTGGTTTGGGTTTATAAGGTGTGTTTTCTTCAGGCAGCCATCTTCTTCTCCCCTCCTCCTCTTCCTCTTCCTCTTCCTCCTCCTGTTCTTGACCACCAACATAATTTGGAGCTGGTCCTCTTGGTGGTTGTGGTGGTGGTGGTGGGGCAGATGCACCAGCTGATGCTACTAATGAAGCCATTTTATAGTACAAAATATTACTCAAAGAGCAAAAAAGTAGACAGAGCAACAAACAGGTCTTCCTCAGTCAAAGGACAAAGTCAGAATAAGGAAAAAAGGTGGGGTCTTTCATCATTTAGAAAAAAAAACTGTCCTGAACCAATGAGAAGTGTTATTTTCAGGTCACAAGACCAGGGGCTTCATCATTATGAAACCAAAACTGTTATGAACCAATGAAAAGTGTTATTTTCTGCTCACATGACCCGACGCGCTTACGCTACGCGCCCGGGGCGCGCCCGGGGGCGCGCCCGGGGGCGCGCCCCGGGTCGCGCAGCGTAAGCGCGTCGGAAGTTTACGTTGTGCGATCGTATTCGCTCGAGTACTTCCGGGTGCGCTTACGCCGTGCGTATCACGCGGTCGCGGCTACGCGATACGTCACGATTATGTTTTCGTTTGCGATATTGGCGCTTACGGGACGCTCCCCGGAGCGCGCCCCGGGGCGCTTTGAAAAAATACGCTTTTCGGGGCGCTCCCCGGGGCGCGCTCCGGGAGCGCTCCCCAAAATAATTTTTAAAAAAAAAATTGGGAAAATTGTAGGGACAGGTAGCTCTATTCTGAAGTGGTTTGTAAAAAACATTAACTTTAGAAAAATATGTATTGTGCTACATTGGGCTTAATATATGTTAGAGCCAAAATGTAGCCCAAATGTAGCCCAAAGTAGCCCAATGTAGCCCAAAGATGGCCACCAGAGATCAAAAATTGAAAATGTAGCCCAAAATTCAACTAGATGTAGCCCAACTGTAGCCCAATGAGAAAATGTACCAGAGTGTTAAAAAGAACAACTAGAGTGCTAACAGTCTTATTTATAAAGTGAAACCTATAGTTAGGAATTAGCATTAAAAAAACCTTTGAAATTCACTGAAAAAACCATAGGTTTCACACCAGTTATAGTTAGGAATTAGCATTTAAAAAACCTATTAAATTCACTGAAAAAACCATAGGTTTCACACCAGTTATAGTTAGCTGGAAATTTTACTGATATAAAACCATTGAAATTCCCACGTTATAGTTAGTCGGACTCACTATAACTTGCGCGTGCAATGCACTGCTGATGACATCACATATTACATCACTCATGACATGGTCAGTGACATCACTCATGACATCACTGATGACACCATCCTTGTGACACAGTCACAGACCTCCTCTCAGTGTAAAGTAACCCTTGAGACACATATTCAAAAATAGAAACTGAAATTTTTAAAAAATGGACATACCTATATCAGTTACAACAAGCAATTCTGTACTTCCACTATCTATATACACATCAACTCATTCACCAACAGTTCTATATAGTCACTCATACATATACTCACTCATCATATGAAGAGATACACCTATACATCCTGTTACACACCGACATTCATCCAAAAGTTACTCACACACATATTCACACGTGCAAATAAACTATTGAACAACCATTTATTTGAATATAGAGTTATACACACACTTCCACCTTACTTTTATTGAAAATTACACATATTTATTCTCTTAAACAATCACTTATAGAAACACATACTTATTTAAACAGGAAATCTTACAATCTCTTACTCTCACATATACTCACTTATATACATCAATATTCATATATACTAGATTAAAACATATGTAGTTACTGATAAAGACACTAGTGAGACAGTCATTCACTCACTAACAAACACATATAGACACTCATCCACCCATACAGTCCTGTACATATGCTGTCTTCAAAACACATACAAACAAAGAGTCAGTCACTCATGCATCTATGTGCTAAGTAATACCCCCACCAAACCATATAGACACTCATACTGATACTAATAAAAATATCAAATAACCCATATACATACGCATGTAGCTACTTATCAACACATGTAGTCACTTATACACAAAGTGAAACACTAATATATGTATTTAAATATTTAAACATAACTCACTAATATTTATTTTTCAGAAAGACACATATTCACTGGATGGTGTCATCAGTGATGTCATGAGTGATGTCACTGACCATGTCATGAGTGATGTAATATGTGATGTCATCAGCAGTGCATTGCACGCGCAAGTTATAGTGAGTCCGACTAACTATAACGTGGGAATTTCAATGGTTTTATATCAGTAAAATTTCCAGCTAACTATAACTGGTGTGAAACCTATGGTTTTTTCAGTGAATTTAATAGGTTTTTTAAATGCTAATTCCTAACTATAACTGGTGTGAAACCTATGGTTTTTTCAGTGAATATATATATAGATATATAGATAGATAGATAGATAGATAGATAGATAGATAGATAGATAAAGAAAGGCCCTCCCTGCTATCACTCTGATAATCAACTCGTCATCCTCTGAAGAAGAAGGCCGCCGCCTTCGAAACGCGTCAGGAAATCAGACGAATCAGGATTGCATCACAAACCTTGTTCCTTTGTTCTCATGCCATGCAGCTACTTGTTGAAAATAAAGCCCTCACCAGAAGCCCCGCGAGTGTGGTCAGTGTTTCTTCAAACACACGAGCCTGCATATATATATATATATATATATATATATATATATATATATATATTACGTTTCACCACACGCTGACAAGCGTGAAAATGCACTCGAAATCCAGTAAATGTTCACCATCCAATTAAACCATCCAACAAGGTTCGTGGGTATATATTTTATTCCAGCATGGAACACAGTAAAAGTAAACAATAGTTTACTTTTCTAAACACTACTCACCCGTGACCAAGGCGAGTTGTCGCTGAAACGCGTTGGGGGTTTAGTTCCATGAACTGTGTTCCATGCTGGAATAAAATATATACCCACGAACCTTGTTGGATGGTTTAATTGGATGGTGAACATTTACTGGATTTCGAGTGCATTTTCACGCTTGTCAGTGTGTGGTGAAACGTAATACATACAGGGTGCCTTTGACCCTGGTGTGCACCGCAGTCTGAGGGTCCCGGTTTCTCAAAGGATGTGAACTGTTTTATATATATATATATATATATATATATATATATATATATATATATATATATATATATATATATATATATATATATATATATATATATCAATTCTATGGCAAAATGAAACCCCTCATTTTGTTCCTTTTCAAATAAAATGTATTAAGTGTTACCACTTTATTCCAATCAAGATGACTTCAGGTGTGCCATACTTTTGTCATAAGTAAGACTGTTAGCGTTCTAGTTGTTCTTTAGAACACTCTGGGACATTCTGTCATTGGGCTATAGTTTGGCTACATCTGGCTGAATTTTGGGCTACATTTGGGCTCTTTTGTCTCTGGTGGCCATCTTGGGAGACTGAATATCAGAATTTTTTTAATGAAATATAAGAGGATTTGAGAAGTTACTCAAAATGTGCCCTAATTTTTCTTTCTTCAGCACTAATCATCATTTCTATGGCAAAATGAACCCCCTCATTTTGTTCCTTTGCAAATTAAATGTTTTAAGTGTTAACACTTTATTCCAATCAAGATGACTTCAGTTGTGCCATACCTTTGTCATAAGTAAGTCTGTTAGCGCTCTAGTTGTTCTTTAGAACACTCTGGGACATTCTGTCATTGGGCTTTAGTTGGGCTACATCTGGCTGATATTTGGGCTACATTTGTTTTTTTTTGTTTCTGGTGGCCATCTTTGGGCTACATTGGGCTAAATTGGGCTACATTGGGCTACATTTGGGCTCTAACATATATATAGCCCAATGTAGCCCAATATATATTTTTTCAAAGTTAATTTTCGTAAAAATCACTGGAGCATATATCTTGAGACATAGCAAAGGCACATCGGGGTACCAGTCCCTACAATTTTGCCAAGTTTGGTGGAAATCCATTCAGACTTTCGGGCTAAAAGTGAGGTCGACCGCCCAATGGAAATTAACATGGGGAAAACACGTTTTGGGACCCCCCCTTTTATCTCGGCCCCCGCTTGACGAATCCCCCCCAAACTTTCGAGGAAGGACCGGAGCTCCGTGAGGCAATTTTAAGGAAATTTTCAGGCAGATTCGTCAACCGGCGCTAAAGTTATTCACAATAGAATTTTTAGATTTTGCATTGAAAAAAATCCTAACTATAACTACCTACTGGCGATATCCATATCCAAGACACCGCGTCTTTACTCCAATCTCTCAGGTATTCCCCCAGGCAAGGAAACGCAGACACGGACCAATTTGGTGCAATTATTTACTCAGTACAAGTTAGCGCATGACGTTTCGGCTCTCAACGAGCCTTGTTCACATGTATGCATATATATATATATATATATATCTTGCTTTAAACCAGCTTGCACATAGTATCCACTGCTGCAAAAGTTGAAAGCCCGCAGATGGGACTCAGTGCGTCCCTTTGCTGATCTTGCTTTAACCCCTTCCCTGCTCATGAGGAGCTCAGCTCGTCATGAGGCACAGTGGAGCTGTGCTTATGACGAGCTGACCTTGTCATGAACAATGATAAATCTAACTTTCTAGCACAGGAGGGGAAAACCACTATCAGCCAACTAGTTAAACCAGCTTGCACATAGTATCCACTGCTTCAAAAGTTCAAAGCCCGCAGATAGGCCTCAGTGCGCCCGTTTCTCTTTTAATCCATTTCGGTGTCTCCCACATTGAGATCGATGTTATCAGGTCCCAAGGCCCCCATCACGGGGTGGTGCATTCCCGGCGGCTGGACCTGCCACCAGAATAACACTGCTTAAAAAGGTTGCCCTCCGGAGGCGGCCCTCGGATACCGTAGGAAGGTAACAAAACCTTTATTTTGGAATGAGAGAGGCGAAGCATTTAGCAGTTTAAAGACATCTTCCCGAAGCTTTTCGAAGTATACATCCTTCTTTTTCAGGGGTGTGGACGTCAGTGAAAATTAATGTGTGGGACACCACCTTCATTAAATATGCAGAAGAGTCCACCCAATTCGGCCGCTCACATTGAGTGCAGCATGAATGCTGGGTCTCGTAGTCCCTTTGCTGATCTTGCTTTAAACCAGCTTGCACATAGTATCCACTGCTGCAAAAGTTGAAAGCCCGCAGATGGGACTCAGTGCGCCTGTTTCTCTTTTAATGTTGAATTTCCTTACCCGGAACATTAGGGGGATTGGGTCGATAGCTAACAGACACAATATTCACAACTATCTGAAAAGACGGGGGTGCAGATCGCCCCCTACAAGAGACACACCTCATTCAGGGGGAAGTGGATAAGCTGCATTGGTGATGGAGAGGGCAGATATTCGCCACCACATTTTGGGCGTATGCCCGAGGGGTGCTGATATCCGTTAGACCAGGGGTCCATTTTGAAGTAACAAGCACCAGAGTAGATAAAAAGGACAGGTATGTCCTAATTGTGGAAAGACTTTTGGGCTGGGAGATCAAGCTCGGCTGCCGTTACACACCTAATTACGATCAACTGGCCTACATGGCCTGTCTCTCTGCCCACTTGGCTGACATACAGGTGGGACATGTGATTCTGGATGGAGATTTTAACTGTATTGCCGATGTGACACTCAACCACTCCCACCTCCCAAAAGCAGCAGGATTGTGGGAGTGAATGGCTCACTGGGAGTTGCAAAATGTTTGGAAGTTTCAGCACATGGGGATTATGGAATACTCCTTGTATTCCCCCATACACCAACTCCACTCAGTGGCTTTATACCGCACACAGAGTACCTAAGCCAGACATTCTCGGATCAAAACCCCTATTAATGTCATACCAACCCTACGAGTATAGACCCCCGATCCCCTTGTGGAGACCCAATCCCCTTTCATTGGAAGATGTACCATTTGGTGAATCCCTACAAACTTTAGTGGGCACATTCTTTGCGGCAACGCACACACGGCATCCTCAGCGTTAGTGGAATCAGAGACTTTTAAGGTGGTGGTGAGAGGATACTGTATGGGGAAGACGGCTGGCATTCAAAAGGACCTACACCGAGAGCTTCTGGCCCTTAAGGGAGAGTTGCATACGCTGGAAAACACACAGGGAAAAGGGGTACAGGCACGGTCAGGAGTTGTATGATGGATCAACTACCACTTGAACAAATACAGTCTAAACAACTACTCCTTAACCACTACTTAGTCTAAACCACTACAGTTTTAACAATAACTATCTTTTACAACTACTGTGCCTTTACCTCGCTTGCCTTTACCCCAATAATGTATTTATTTTACTGGTAAGTATAAACCCCATATGTGTGTATATATATATATGCCTGTTATTTCCAATCGACAGCACTCCCTTAAATCAGGAAACGCAACAAGGAAGAAGGAACAAAAGACCCAGGATGCAGGTGAGTTTTTTATTTGGCACACCTCGTCAGCATAACGTTTCGGCCTGCCAAGAGTAAATCCGCAACATTCTATTGGGAATAACTTTGGAGCCGATTGTTGAATCTTCACGAATTTCTCCAAGAAGATGGCCCGTTCCGCTCCTTCCATGAAAGTTTTGGGGGGATTCGTCAAGTGGGGGCTGAGAAAAAAGGGGGTCCCAAAACATGTTTTCCCCATGTTATTTTCCATAGGACGATTAGAAACGGCTTCAGCCCGAACGGAATTACAAGAAATTTGGCAAAATGGTAGAGTCTGATTTACAGATCACCCTCCCCTTAAATGGTGTAAATCCCTCCAGTAGTTCCTGAGTAAATCAAAAGAAAAAAAATATATATATCTATAGGCACGCACCGTGCGCGCACCCGTGCGCGTACGTTGCGCGCATCAACTGGGCGCGAGCGGAATTCTGATTTGCTGTTTCACGTCTGTCAACATTCCAATCGGTCGAAATCAGGAAGTGTTGGCTGCCATTTTTTGTACGAGGTAGAAGAGAGCCAAAAACAAAATATATATATTTTTTAATTTGCGAGGTGCGTGCATGGTGCACGTACCCTTTAGCTGCCATTTTGTGTCTCTGAGGCAGAAGAGAGACAAAAACAAAAGTGGAGAACGTGAAAAGGGGCAAGGTAGAGACTCCCTGACCCCCTAGGCCTTCTCAGGGGGTCCCTGAAGGACCCTGAAAGCCCCCCAAAAAAATATATTTTTTAAAAATTTGCGAGGTGCACGCACCCTTTAGCCGCCATTTTGTGTCTCCGAGGCAGAAGAGAGCCAAAAATAAAAGTGGAGAACGTGAAAAGGGGGCAGGGTAGAGACTCCCTGACCCCCTAGGTTTTCTCAGGGGGTCTTTGAAGGACTCCGAAGGCCCCCCAATTTTTTTTTAAATCGCTAGGTGCGCACACCCTTTAGCCGCCATTTTTGTCTCTGAGGCAGAAGAGACTCAAAAAACAAAAGTGAAGGACCCCGAAGGTCCCCAAAAAAATTTTGTTTTGAAAAAAAAAATCGCGAGGTGCGCGCACGTTGCGCGCACATCTGGAAATTGTTTTAAAAAAAATACAGTTAAATAACAAGTTTGAGTGTTTAGATGTTAGTTGGCTCTAAAAAGAGCCGTTGTGTTCGTTGTGTGGTAAGTACCGATGCTGAGTCTAAAGTTTAAGAGGAAGACTCTGTTCCCCTCATCTGTGAAATGTACATCATCTCTTCTATAAATGCCTTGCATGTTGTAACGCAGGTTGTTGTGGTATATAGAACCCATACCATAGTCTCTGAGGAAAGCAGAAACAGACTTATTCACATGTTTCCTTGCTTTCTCAATCTCCGGACAATATTGGTTGGACCAGTTAAATTTTTGCCTTTGGCATATATTAAGAATATACAAAGGCAGTTTGTGGAAAAAGTGACATCTATTGCCAAAAGGTGTCCTTTAAAAGTATTTCCAGACTTACCCCAGTCAAATTGCCTAGGTCATTGCCACCACAGTGCACAATTATGAGGTCAAGGTGTGGGAGATGCAAAAAGGATTTTACCACTGGCATCAATTGGTGACATCTCAATCCTCTCTGGCCAATCCACATAATATCCACATTTGATAAATCAAGATTGAGAAAACATCTATTTGCTGCATACCTTTTAGTTTTGAAAATAAAGCTGTGTTCTACAATCCACACTCTAAGCATCTTGAAGGGAGATCTGGTTGTACTCAGATGGGCTCTGGAAATGAAATGGCAGTTTGAAAAGTAGGAGTTTAGAAAAAAATGTGGATAAGATTCAGTGCACTTGAAAAAAAAGAAGTGATTGGTGGTTTCTTAAAATTCAACATTGAAAATTAGGGTGCATGCTATAGTTTTTTAAGGAGAAATGCTAATGGTTGAGAGAAAGTAATTGAAAAGAACATTGCACAGGATAGGTTGGTGTATTGAAAAGTCAAACAACCTTGCTGGTTTGGTTTGCAGATGAACTTTTCATCTTTTTGTTCATTTAGGTGTTCTATGGAGTGTTACCATGGTAACAGGCAGAGAGAGCAGTGGGGGAAGGTTGAATATTATGTGAGATTTAAAGTGTTGCAATGTAGAACAAATTAAAATGTTAGTTTGGTTTTGTATTTGTGTGGGAAGATATTTCATTGGTTATCTACACGAATATGTGTGTGAAATGAGAGGGAAGCTATGTCATTCTATGATTCCAGTGACTGGTGCACAATTGAGAGTTTCTGTTTCAGAAAATCTGGTGTGTGATTGTCACTGTTCTAAATCTACAAAAGCATTTTTAAAGGTGAGTTGTTAATTTGTAAGGGGATCTATGTTGTGCATTTTAAGGTAATAAGAAAAATGTGTTCTAATGTGGAAGCAGGAGTGTATTTGCATAGAGTCTAATTCTGAATTTGTCTGCTGTGGGAAAAACATTGGGATAGTTGCATTTGGTATGTTAATGTGTTTGAGGAGATATTTTTTTGCAGTAGAGTGCTATTGTTAAAAATGTAGAGTGTGTTTATGAAGTGGTCTAACCATTTACACACTTGTATATCAGGGTTAGAATTCTCAGATAGTCTCCTTGTAGTCTAGTAAACATTCTGGGTGTGCTGCACGAATGCGATAGAAATGTTTTAGTAGCATGTGGCAGATTAATTTGCTTGGTTGATGTGTTTAAAAAATATGGCAATACATGTAGTCATGGAGTGAGTCAGGCTTTAGGACATTTAGTGCTATAAAGTCCAAAGCAGCATGTGTGTCAGGCCTCTTAATTCCCAAATAGTCTCCATGCTGTGTAATAATCATCCTGGGTGTGCTGTACAAATGCCATAGCAACTCTCTCTTTAGCATGTAGTAATCATTTCAGTTTAATTCTAATTTTTACATTCTCAGCCCCACCTTGACCCCTTACACTGCCTGAACACCATTGCACTGTCCTAAACCCTGAAACAGCAGTCCCAGCAAGACTCTCTTTCACTGTAGTAATCATTTTACTGAATTGCAAGGCATACTGCCATGTGACTAAGATCCCAGTGTGAGTCAGTTTTCATTTCACAATATTGTGGCAGAATAATTTGTGTAGTTGATGTGTTTAAAAATATGGGTATACATATACTCATGGAGTGAGTTAGGCCTTAGGACATTTAGTGCTATAAAGTCCAAAGCAGCATGTGTGTCAGGCCTCTTAATTCCCAAATAGTCTCCATGCTGTGTAATAAAGATCCTCGGTGTGCTGTGCAAATGCCATAGCAACTCTCTCTGTAGCATGTAGTAATAATTTCAGTTTAATTCTCATTTCTATATTTTCAGTCGCACCTTCTCCCCTTACACTGCCTGAACACCACTGCACTGTCCTAAACCCAGAAACAGCAGTCCCAGAATGACTATCTTTCATTGTAGTAATCATTTTACTGAATTGCAAGGCATACTTTCATGTGTCTAAGATCACAGTGTGAGTCAGTCCTCATTTCACAATATTGTGGCAGAATAATTTGCTTAGTAGATGTGTTTAAAAATATGGGTATACATGTACTCATGGAGTGAGGCAGGCCTTAGGACATTTAGTACTATAAAGTCCTATGCAGCATGCATGTCAGGCCTCCTAATGCTTAAATAGTCTCCATGCTGTGTAATAAAGATCCTGGGTGTGCTGTACAAATGCCATAGAAACTCTCTCTGTAGCATGTAGTAATGATTTCAGTTTGATTCTCATTTCTACATTCTCAGTCCCACCTTGATCCCCTACACTGCCTGAACACCACTGCACTGCCCTAAACTGTGAAACAGCACTCCCTGCATGATCTTCTACACTGCCTGAACACTGCTGCTCTGGCTTAAACTCCTAAAGAAAACCCCCTTGTATACCCCATATACTGGGTGAATACCACTGTAGTTTTCTAAACCCTGAAAGAGCACCCCCAGCAAGACACCCTTTCACTGTCGTAATCATTTTAATGAATTGGAAGGGATACTGTCATGTGTCTAAGATCACAGTGTGAGTCAGTATTCATATCAGAAAAATGTGTCTGAATAATTTGCTTAGTTGATGTGTTTAAAAATATGGGAATACATGTAGTCATGAAGTTGATAATGCTAGTTTTGTATTATCTATTAGTGAAAATGATAAATTGAAGTGTTTGTATTTTTCTGTAAGGTACTGCAACATAATAACATTTATTATGGATCAAAATCAGAAGAACATTGAAGTCACTTTTGAAATTTCTAACACTCTGATAGAGGACTTAAATGTACCTTTTGTGGACAGCAGGAATCATGAAGAACCTATTGGCGCAGGAGATATAAACTGTGATTTTTGAGGATGAAAGTTTGGACAATGATTTCATTGAATTATTAGATGATATTGAGTGTAATGTCATAAGTTTTGAAGTTGCTGAAGTACCAAATGAAATTCCTGATGAAATCATGCTAGATATTCTATTACAATATGAAATGTTACAAGAATAAATTTATGTTTAAAAATTAAAAATGATTTGAGAGAGTCTTCTTGTACAATTGTAATCTTTGAGCTAGTAGCCAAGTTATTGTGGTATAAACTGAGTCTTACAGCATAGTTTTTATTTCCAGGTGCATATCTTTTGACTTTTAGCAAAGTCTATGTGATTGTTGATTTCGTATTGTACAGAGCTATTCAACAGAATGTCTTTTGTATGCACTGTGGTAAAACAAAGAAGATATTTAAAACACAGTAGGCATTCTCCTTGCAGTACTTTAATCAATCAGTTAGTCCCAAGTACTCATGCAGTGACCCAGGCCTTAACCCCTTCCGTGCGGCCGCGATTTTTCCCGTGTGCGGCCGCCGGACGAACACGGGCGGGCCATGACGAACCCCAGCCGTCATCAGCACACGAGCACCGTAGTGCATGACGGCTGGGGTTCGTCACCAGCATGGAAGGGGTTAATACATAGACTGCTACAAACCCCTCTCCAATTCACATGCAGTTCTTTAACCACCTACACACTTGTGTTTCACACTTTTAATTCCCCAGTTAGTATCTAAACACTTCAGCAAACATCCTGTCACTCCTCTTGCACTCCTTTAGTTCATTGTATTGAATTGCAAGGGATACTGTCATTTGTCTAAGATCACAGTGTGTCAGTCTTCATTTCACAAAATTGTGGCAGAATAATTTGCTTAGTAGATGTGTTTAAAAATATGGGTAAACATGTACTCATGGTGTGAGTCAGGTCCTAGGACATTTAGTGCTATAAAGTCCTATGCAGCATGTGTGTCAGGCATCTTAATGCCCAAATCGTCTCCATGCTGTGTAATAAAGATCCTGGGTGTGCCGTAGAAATGCCATAGCAACTTTCTCTGTAGCATGTAGTAATCATGTCAGTGAATTCTCATTTCTACATTCTCAGTCCCACCTTGACCCCCTACACTGCCTGAACACCACTGCACTGTCCTAAACCCTAATACACCATCCCTTGCAAAACCCGCTAAACTCTTTCAACACTATTACACTGCTCTAAACCCAGAAACACCATGCTCAGCAAATGCCCCTATAATGTTGAAACACCACTGCACTGCCCTAAACCCTGAAACAGCACTCTCTGCATGATCTCCTACACTGCCTGTACACTGCTGCTGTACCTTAAACTTACTTATGGAGTGAACCACACTTTACAACATATAGTGTTTCTAATTGCTATGTAGTATGCTAATAGTGGTCTATAATTCTAAAAGAAATAAAAATATCATGGTTTTTTTCTTCACAACAGATTTTAATTATCTTCAGAAAGAAAAACCATTATGCCTATGAAGACCGATAAACGAAAAAGATATAAACAGGATTACTTTTCCAGGAAAAAAGTACAAGATTTATCTAAACAAAAATGTGTGGAAAAAACAAAGAAAGCTCCTGGTAAGACAACAAAGGATTTTATAAGGAAAATAACACAAACTAAAAAAAGTGTGGAGAATCAGGGAAAAAAAATTCTGTAACTACAAAGAAAAACCACACAAAAAAGAAAAATGGTGGAAAACTTTGTGGTAAAGATCTGGGGCCAGATGTAGGTAGCCCTTTACCGATCGGAATTGGCCGAAAATACAGATTTTCGGCCGTTTCCGATCGGTAAAGGGCTATGGAGATGTAGGGGCACATATTCGGTAATTTTACCGAATCGTTATTATTACCGAATCGGTAAATTTACCGATTCGGTAATATTTACCGATTCGGTAATATTTACCGATTCGGTAAAATTACTGAAAATGCAATGTGGGTAGCCAATTTTCCATTGGCACATGGCTTACAGAATCGGTATTTTACCATGGAATACAAATCCATGGTAAAATACTGATTCCTGTGTACATGCACATCTGTGCATGTACACATGTGCCATGTGCCATGTGACAGACAGACGTGCCCTTAGGGCATGTCTGTGTGCCACATTGCACACATGCCCGTTTTGAGGGTGCTAGAGGGTGTCAAAGTGACACCCCCTGCACCCTTGACAAATTCGGTATTTACCGATTTGGTAAATACCGATTCGGTATTTGAATTGAATCCTATGGGCTTCAAGGCCCATAGGATTGAATAGCAAATACTGATTCGGTATTTACCGAATCGGTAAATACCGAATTTCAAGGTATCGGTAAAAAATCCAGATGTTGGGACCTACATCCCATTACCGATTTTGAAATACCGAATCGGTAAAATTCGGTATTTCAAAATCGGTAAATGGGATTTACCTACATCTGGCCCATAGTGTGTAGTAATAGACGATAAAATCAGTTTGTTGAAATTCGCAAGCGAATGTTTTATAACAGAGTTATTTTAAATTTATTGAAAAATATAAAGAATTGTAAAAGAAAAACAGCTTTTTATAAGAAAAAGAAACATGTTGAATCAATTGTCGAGAAGGCTTTTGAATTAAAAAAATGTATATTTATTTTAGTAATAAATAGGATTTGTAAACTAGATAAGCCAATCACTGATATGAAGGCTAAAAGTAAGTGGAAAAGACTAATTATTAGAACTAATTTTTGTAATGTTTTTCTGGAGAATGGAAACATAATTCAAGTTGTGAGCCATTTTTTAATGAAGAGAGTTTCCTTCAGAGTAATGATTTGTTGCATGCAGTTGACACCACTGGTCGTGCTTATGAGGTCAAGAATGGTTGTCCGATTGAAAAAGAGAAAATTGTCCCTAGAAATGCAGAAGAGGTGTTAGCTGATGAAGTGTTAGGGAGATGTCCTAAGGCTCCAGTGTACACTTGGAATTGTAGTATTATTTGTAGTGTACAACAGGATTCAATTGATGTTTCGCAATTTCTTACGTAAGTATAGTAAGAAAAGTGTTAAACAAAAGATTAAGATATTGCAAGAATGAGATCCTTGCAAAGGGAGAGAACAAAATGGATTTGCAAGGTCATTCTCTGGCTTGTCTTTCTAAAAAAGTATGTTGGAGTGTTTTTCACCATTTCAGGATGTTAGCAGTGCATCATACTGAAGTGAGGAAATTAATGAGAAAGTTGTATTATGCAAAAAGTCCAGCACTTAAGCTAAAACAGTTAAACAGTGCTCTGTTGCATGGATCTGTATTAGATGTGATCACCATTTCAGAAGAAATTGAGGTTAGTTACTTTGGTCCTGAAGAAGACAGTGCAGAAACAGATACATTAATAGAAGGCAATGTGGAAGAAAATATCCTGAATTTTAGTACAGAAAATTTTGAGCAAGAAATAACAAGGTTTAAGGTAATTTTGGGTGAAAGGCCAAACTTTTCTTGTATTTGTTGTAGACGAATTCATTATAAACATCAGACCAGGTTAGTTGATCTATATTTAAAAAGTGAAAAGGAGAATAATAAGGAGTGGAAGGAATTTGCAACTTATTTGTTGGTAGAGAATTGTTTTGATTTGGGTTCAGATCAACGTATTTGTAAATATTAATATAATAAATTAAATGAAAACAAAATGCCTGCTAGAGCTCTACATAATAATCTTGAGTTGGTAAATATTCCTTCTGAACTGATGGATTTAAATACTTATGAGTCTATTCTTATTCAATGTGTGCATCCATTTCAGGCTATTGTTCGTATGGAGCCTAAGACAGGGAAATTGCCTCCTTCTGATTTACAGAGAGGATTAAAGGGAAGAGTTGTTTATTTGCCTCTAGATTTAAAGAAATATTTTGAAACAATTGGTGTAGAAAATGTGGAAGAGGAACCTCTAGTTATTCTAGTTAATGGCGTTCCTACGAAGAGTAAGAAAATCTGGCAAGAAATAGTGGATGTTAGGAAAGTGAAAAAGGCAACGTTGAATTTGGCAAAAAATAATCCATACTATAAAAATGTATATGTAGGAGAAGAGGAAACAACTGTAGAAGAGGACAGTGATTTGTCAACTGGACAAATTGAAAAAGTGGATGTGTCCAGAACTGAAGAAATTTCTGAACATTATAGTGTGCATCCACTTCACTCTAAAGAAGTGATGGGAATACTATTGAGTTATTTCATTTTCTTTTTTTCTTTTTTTATTTTGTTCTTACATTTGCACAGTTAACACATTACAGCGTACTTCATCAAATATATTCAAATCCATTTAACAGTACTTTTCCTAGCGGCTTAAATCAATCAACATATATAATAAATGCATGATAAAATTACTTCATATTACTTCGTACCCTAAATTTCATTCAACTAATGCAATACATTTCGTTTCAACCCATATATTATCTTCATCAAAGCCTCCTTCCCCCTGTTCACGATAACCCCAAGCCCTCTCTCCATCTTCTGACCCGGTCCCAAATTCTTAAACCTAAGCGCTTTCCTTTCCTGCCCTTTCGCGCGTATATGTTCTTTTCCAGATTATACGTTGCCAAAAGGTTAGCCAACCAAACATGCATTACTGGCGGGTACTTATCTAACCAAGCTCTGGCAATGCAAAGTCTATAAACTGCCATAGCTACAAAAATAAATTCGCAATAAATAGTGCTGCCATCTACGACTAGCCCTAATAATATTTGGGGTGGGTTTAAAGTGATTTGGATACCTAAAGAAGAATCCAAAAAGTTCTCGATATCTTTCAATAAGGTATGCAACTGTGGACATACAGCAAAAATGTGTATCAAATCAGCATCAGTCGAGCTGCACCTTGGACATGTAATACCTGTACTACCTCCCCACTTTGCTATCTTCCCAGGTGTAAAATACAACGAGTACAAGGTTTTGTATTGTTGAGACTGTAGTGGTGCTGAGCATAATAGAGTGCGTCCTAGATCCAGTGACTCTTGAAACCAGCTAGCTTCCCCGCTCAGTTTCACTGCCCACTTGGCGCTATGTTTGTCTAAATCATCTGGTTTTGCAGCTGCAAGGGATGCATAAAAGCTTCGGATAGTACAGTCTCTGCCTAATCTTATCTTCTCCATAATTTCTACCTTACTGAAGCCCGCTGACTCCCCCTGCTTACCCCCAAGAAAACTTCTTATTTGCAAAAATTTAATGAAATCCCTCCTATCCAAACCATATTTACACGTTAAATCTGAGAATTGCATCACACCCTCCGTATTCCTTATATCCCCAATTTTGATTATCCCCTTATCTGCCCACCCCGCCATTGTCGTATCCCTAAAAATCTGTGATGGAAAAGAAACATTTTTATACATCATACTGTAATAATTATATCGGCCAATTCCAAGCTTCTTCATAACAGCATTCCAGACCTTAACTGCGGCTTGGACTGTTTTGAACCGTGTCCGTTTAAAATATCCAAAGTCGGTACAATTAAGGAAGCAGTTATCCACCTCTGGCCCCAACACCACAGAGAATATCCTAGCTGAATCATTGGTGGTTATCTGATCTAATCCTCCCGCTCCAATTAGACTCCTCATGTGCTGCAATACAGCTGCCCAATAGTATAGCTTAAAATCGGGCGCCCCCCACCCTCCTCTTTCTCTCGATAGTGACATAAATCTATAGGCCCTGCGTGTCTTGCCGTGAGCCCAGATGAACCTATTCAACATATTCTCTAATTCATTAAACCATTTTGCCTCGAAAAACAGAGGTATTGCCCTAAAGAAATATAGAAATTTGGGCAGTACCAGCATTTTTATGACATTAGTACATCCCACTAGTGAGAGATGTAGATTGTTCATTCGTTCTAACTCTGTTTTTACCCTAATCATCAGGGGTGCAAGATTCTTCTGGACTACTAAATCTAGATCAGCTGTTATGTCCACCCCTAAATATATTGCTGAATCCACCACCCTTAGATCATTACAAGTGACATATTGGTTACAAACAATTTGTGTCTTAGAATTATTTAGGCTATATCCCGGCACCTGTCCAAATTTGTATGTCTCAGTCTCAATCTCCCTTATCCCCTCGGTGGGGTTTGATGTCAAAATGGCCACATCATCTGCATAAGCCAACGTCTTTGCCTCATAGCCATTCACCCTTATAGATGGGATCTTGTAATTACCCTCCAGCTTGCGTATCAATGGATCTAGATAAAGAGCAAATAGGAGTGGAGATGATGGGCACCCCTGCCTGGTCCCGCTTCTAATGTTAACTGATGCTGAATATCCCCTATTAACTCTAATCCTTCCTGACGGATTTTTATAGAGTGTCTGCATTGCTGTTATAAAGCCTTTCCCGATACCACACCACCTTAGCGTGTGCCAGAGATAGTCCCAGGAGACCCTATCTAACGCCTTCTCGGCATCCAAAAAAAGCGCCGCCATAGGGTCTCCCAGGATTTCTGCCGCATCAAACATTGTAATTACCTGTCTAATGTGTTGTGTGGTACTTTTACCAGGGATAAACCCATGATGGGTGTGACTTACTAACCCCTCTATTATATCCGCTAACCTTCTCGCCAGTATCTTGGAATACAGTTTTGTATCTGCGTTCATTAAAGTAATGGGTCTATACGACCCTGGCAGCGTTGGTAATTTGCCTTTTTTAGGATAACGATAATATCCGCCTTCCCCCAAGATTTGGGTATAATTTCCCCTCTCTGTGCTCTGAGCATGACATTGAACATATCTTGGCCTATTACTTGATGAAACACTTTGTAGAACTCGATCGGGAGTTGATCCGGACTTTGCATGAGGGTAATATCTTCAGCGCCATGAGGAATTCCTCTATACTAAAGGGCGAATCCAGCATCTCCTTTTCCTCCATAGTTGTTCTTGGAGGGATAATATCTCTAAGATAACGTTCTACTTCTCTTAGAGTACCTGTTCTCCCCCCAGCGTACAGTTCTTCATAAAATTGTCTAAAAACCTCCCTAATATTAGCCGTTTCAGAAACCAGGTTCCCACTCCCATCCCTAATCTCTGAGATATCCGAAGCTTCTAATCTTTGCCTAGTACGAACCGCTAATAAGTGTCCCACCTTTTCACTTAGTTCGTATGCAGTTTCCCTCTTAGTTAAGTAATTTTCAGCTGCTTTTTTCGAGATATTCTCTTCAACTTCAGCTCTAAGAGCAATAATTTTAAGGAGGTGCTCTTCAATTGGTGCATTCAATCGTAAATTTCTTGCTAATTCTTCCTCTTCGTTCAACAAACTATGATAAACTTCTCTGATTTTGTCTCTTATCTTTTTCTGGTTGTATAGTACATAGCTCATTGTCTCCGCCCCTAACCCCGGCCTTAAAAGCATCCCAGACTACTCCCGAGGGGGCTGTAGCTCTATTGATATCCCAGTACATCCTAATCCATTCTGTCATATGAACCTGATATGCTTCATCCTTTAGCAGAGCTCTGTCGAACGACCATTGTATATCCTTCAGCTGCATCTGGCCCATTCTTATGGTTAAAACCAGAGGGCTGTGATCTGATACAATTCTGGGCTGTTTCTCGATTTGTGCCCCCACCAGCAGGGGGGTGGATATTAAAAAATAATCCAACTTGACCAAGGCCTTATGGGGCGCTGAATAATATGTGCTACCATCCAAACCTGGTCTCAACTTAACCCACGGATCCGTTAAAGAGTTGTGCGAGACCATATCGGTGAGTGCCCTATATACTCTCCTCTTTCTACCTAGATACTGTCCTCCCCTCTGCAAGAACGAACTACTGGGAACGTGAATATTAAAATCTCTGCAACAAATAATTGGTTCAGGCCACAAAGCCAGTTCTGTATCTAAGTATTGAAATATCTCTGGGTCGTCCTCTGTGGAGCCATACACGGACACTACAGTACATTTCTCTCCTTTAAATTTTATTTCCAAAATTACCCATCTACCCCATTGATCCTCATTTTTTTTATCACCACTGTCTCCCTTAGTCTCCCTAGTACTGCCACTCCCCTGTGTTTAGTAGTTTGCTTGGTTCTTGCCAGAACGTCAAACTCTAATTGATCGAGAAGGTACCCCTTGGAATCTTCTACATGCGTCTCCTGGAGGCATACCAGATCTACCCGTAGTGTTCTAAATAAAGCCGCCACCTTCAGCCTCTTTCCAGCATCGTTAAGACCACATACATTAATAGTGGCTATCCTACAACTCATTAAAATACCTGAAAGGGTTTGCCCATCCTATTGTACTGATTATGTATCTGGGGTAGAACAACGGTCCCCCAGCAAATTCCCACCTTCTGTGTTGATTGTGTTGGTTGTGTTGGTTGTATTCCTTGTGTGCTATAATGTGCCACTCTGTGCTGTCTCAGATATCCTACACCTTTTTTTTGCCTTTTTTCTCCCCTTTTTCCCCCTAATGCCCCCCATCCCTCCCCACCTGTCACCATCTCCCCCCCTCCCCCCGCTTACTGGCAAATAGTTCTGGAAGACCTATGTGTAGCCGCTCTGATTTGTGGTGATCGCTCCCCTCTCCCCCTCCACCCAGACTTTACCTATATCTCGTGTGCCCCCTTTACCCCCCACCATCAAGTTACATATCCTACCTTTCTTAGCAAAGTGAACTGGCTGCCTTACACGGAATGCCCCATCTTTTCACAACCTCTTGCCTTATTACGCATAGTTCATAGGGTGCTCTATAATGCCTCAGCCACCTTTTTGACTCTTAATTTCCTCCAAGAATTGTTGAGCCTTAATCTCGGATAAGAAAATTCTTGTTCTCCCCTTTATAGCTATCTTCAGTCTAGCCGGGAACAGCAAAAATGCCTCTGCGCCTAAAGACTGGAAGGGCTTGATAAGTTGCCTGAGCCGCCATCTCTGCTCGACGGTAACATGACAAAAATCGGGTCTAGCGAAGAAGGTGGTTCCCTCAAATGTTCTTTTTTTGTCCGGTCTGGCCTTATTCACTATTTCCTCTCTAAGTAGGTAATTTCCTACGTTTATCAGAATAGCCCTGGGCAGTGCAGGTTGTCCTGTCTGGCCTCCCCTGCCCCGATCTTTCCTGACAAAAAAGGGGAATCTGTGTGCCCGTTGAATTTCCTTTTCCCAATCCCACTCAGACTCCAGGAAGGCACCTATTAACAGATTAATCATAAATCGCATAATGTCTTCCCCTTCAGCCCCTTCTGCCACCCCCAAAATGCGAATGTTATTCCTCCTCTGTCGATTTTCGAAATCCTCGATCTTCCACTGTAGGTCACTTGTCAGCTTCTCTTGTTCCCCCTTAAAGTCTTGCCAAGCCACCACCTCGTCCTCAAGTTTCCCAGTTCTCTCCTCCACCTCGGTGACCCTTTCAGCTAGTCCTTCATATAGTTTATTAATTTTCCTGAGAGAGCTCTGGATTTTTTTTGAGGATTGTCTTACCCTACGGCTTTCTGATCTTGCTTCCCCTTGCATTTGTTTGAGGGTATTGAAAATCATTTCCAACGGGGCCTGACTCTGCAGGGGGGTAGGAGTGTTTGCATCATCGGGGGATTTATTGTCCCCCGGGTAAGTCTGCGAGGTGGCAGAATAATCCCATGTTAATTTCTCTCTCGCTGCGGACAATCCTATATCCCTGCCACGCTTTTTCCCCTTAGGACACTTCTTTTTCTGTGTGCTCTCTTTCCTAAAAGTGCTTGACCCAGAGTCCGACTCATCATCCTCCTCCTCACCCCCTTCTGAATCATCTTCGCTTGTTTGGGTAGTGTCAGTGTCCTCTTCCACTGAGTAAAAAAGATCGCCTTCCAATGATCCACCTTCCTTCCTCTCCGCAACCACAGAACGATTGCTACCATCGAAGGACCTTCCTCTAGCTGCCAAACTGGTATTGCTCCCCCAGCTACTCCCAGCCTTTTGGGTTTTCCGATTCTCAGCCTCTACCTGCATTAGTGCCTCCATCACATCTGCACTTCCTGCAGTCCCGCTGATTATGGGTGTAGACGTCCCTTGACACAGAGAACTTTTTTGAGGGTCCCCAGGATGCTTCACTGTGGAGCCTAATCCCAGAGCAGCCATGGACGTACTGCCGGCTCCATTATCGACCCTTCTGTCTGCTGAATCCTGGGGTTGCCTAGCAACTGCTCCCTCCGTGCCGGGAGCGTCTACTGCTGCGTCCTCGAGGACATTCCTGTTTCCTACCTGCGCTTCATTCGGCTGGTTGATTGTCCTAGAACTGAAAGACTCCAGCAAGGTAGGCTGCCTCAGGGCCGTTTCTTTCCCTTTGCCCAGCCCGCACAGCCAGCTTTTCTGCGACTCCAATAGATCTACCGCACTGACGCTTGTCCCGTCCTGCTCGAGTGGCTCAGCCCTTGCCGGGTTCCCTGAATTCCCCGCGATCGAGGGCTTCGAGCGGCTATCTGCTTTCTTTCCCTTTTGAGCTGGGGGAGCAGTTTTTTTAACAGCGCCAGGTCCTCGCTGCTGTGCACCAGGAGCCCCCATCCCAATCCCAGTCCCTGTATCGGTATTCTTCTTTATGTTTGCATTTGCAGCGCTTCCAGCTTGTTGTCTCGCAGTGCCGATACCGGCCGCCTTCTCATTTTCCTTATGTTTATCCATTTTAGCCTGCCTCGCCGACATACTCTCGATCTGTTTCCGAGCCTCTGTTAACAGGCTTTGTAGTTTTTGCCAGAGCCAGCCAACTCAATCTTTACTTGTCGGGTGAGCTTCCCAAACACTGTCCCACTTCGTGTGGACCCAAGCAGCCAACTCCATAGGTGCGGGACGGTAAAGGGGTAAAAATGCCTTTTCACTCCATTAATCTGGGTAGCATGAGAGAGAGTTATTTCAAATGAAAGAAGCGAAAGGAAGTCCCATTAGTGTATGGGAAGAAAGCTTGGAAGCTCGTTGATTCCCTCAGTTATTTCCAACAGGCAAAGGTGGACGATATGATGAACGCCCTGTGCAGATTCCTGCATCTGAATACAGGACATCAAGAGCATATGCAGAAGATCTAAGGTTTCGACAATGTATTCCTTATTTGTTTCATCTTCTGTTTGAGAGTGACTTGTGTGGACTTTCTTATGCAGTGAACCATATACTAAAAAGTGGAGTACATTTGCAAAATATTTCAGCAAAGGACTTTATGGATAAAGTCCAACAGAAAGATACTGTTTCAGAATCTCAGCTAATTAATCTCATGGCAAGTCAGCGTGGTACTAATGAGTATTGGTACCGTCGTCATGAGGAATTGAAATGTATGCTAAGAAACTTAGGAACTCCTACATGGTTCCTCACTCTAAGCTGTGCAGAGTATGCTTGGGAAGATTTACTTCAATTTCTTCGAGAGGCAAATGCAAATATAGAAAATATAGAATACAAGACACCTGGAGAACTGTGCTCTTTGGATCCAGTTAATGTATGCAGGTATTACAATCATAGATTCGAAGCTATGATGTCTTTTATCACAAACCAAAAAAAATCCACCTCTTGGAGAGGTTCTGGATTTTTTTGGGGAGAAAGGAGTATCAAGCAAGAGGTGCTCCTCACATACATATGCTGCTATGGATCAAATATGCCCCCAAATTTGGAACAGATTCAGATGACAGAATGATGAGTTTTATTGAACAATATTCTACATGTGATGTACCAAAAAGTACAGAACAAAAGAATTTAAGACATCAAGTCTTACGATTTCAAACCCATCGTTGTGGAAAATACTGTCTTCGAAAGTACAAATCTAAGGATAAGTTCTACACAAAATGTCGATTTGCATTTACACATCCAGTAATGTCAAAAGGAAGAGTGAACAATTTTATGTCATCTTTGCAACATACTGTCACAAGAAAATCACCGTAAAATACCTACAACTTAAGAAGAAATGAAGAGTCAAAATACATAAATGACTATAACCCAGTCATTTTGTCCATGTGGAATGCTAACATGGATATTCAATATGTTGCAGACAACTCCATTGTCTTACATTACTAAATCTGAAAAGACGGAACTAAAGGAAATGTGGGAAGAAATTTCTCATGAAAAGAGCCTAAGTAAGAAATTGTACAGCTACAGTCTGAAGATGTTGTCTCATCGAGAAATCAGAGCATATGAATGTTCAGATCCCTTATCATCTGCAAGTCTATACTCCAAATCTAGAACAATCATTTGGGTGCGTTTAGGTCTTGCAAGAACACGAAACCGAGTTTTGAAATCTGTAGAGGAAATTGAGTATTTAGCAGACAGAACACCAGACAGTACAGATATTTTGAAGACAAATATGTTAGATACATACTATCCAAATAGAAGTAATCATCTTGAAAACGTTTGTCTCTATGAAGTACTGCAAAGCTACACATTTAAGAGGAATACTACAGAAGATATCAATAAAGCAGTATATGTTGTGATTGGATCTGAAGGATGTTTAGTGAAACAAAGAAAATGACATTTGATTAATGCTTGCCTTTGTGCATTTAAGAATGCAACAAATCCTTAAAACAGAGTATGATGTGTTATTTGGAGGCAAACACGTCATCGTTTTTGGAGATCTACTACAACTAACTCCTGTGAAAGGACAGCCAATTATTAAAACAGTTACACATGAAGAAACCAGAAATTGCCTGGGAAGCATTGGAAATGTTAATATTTGGTCATATTTCGAATATTCAGAACTCATTACAAATATGCGACAGGCAAAGGACGCTGATTATAAAAGTATTCTTGAAGATATAAGAATTGGAAAAGTGAGTGATAATGGCAAAGAAGCTTTACAGGCACGATTACTTACAAGTTTGTTTCCAAACAAAAATATTCTCCCAAAGAATATATGTTGAGAAATTGCTGAAATGAAATCAGTGATATGCTTGATGCCAACTCTGAAAGAATGTTCAATATTTAATGAAAAAATGTTAAAGTTAGAAAATCAAGAAATTATAAAACTGGTAGCTATTGATAGAATAGAGCATGAAGGAGCTACTATTATTTTGTCAAAAAGGTTGAAGTCAAAATT